>NC_138769.1:551336622-551412891 GCF_965119305.1 Pelophylax lessonae | reverse complement strand
CTATACTCCATGTCTCTCCTCTGGCCTCCAAAGCATTTGATCAAACCAAGATCAGAGTGATCAGATGCTTGTTCAAACCGATAATGGCTTGGTTACATAAGACCGAAACCAGAAATTATGAAATCCACATCACCTGTAAAAGTAAAAAAAAAAAGGCTAAAAAATATCATAATCATTGCTGCAGGGATGACCAAGATATCACCCTTCCAAATCCAGGGACTTGCCGGTGTTCTGTCAGAATACCACTACCTATCAGATTCTGCTACCGGAAGTGACGTACGGACTAGAACAACTTACTGCGCATGCGCCATGCGTTCCAACATATTTAGTGAGGTTGAAAAAAGACATCAGTCCATCCAGTTCAACCCATAATTAGAGGTGTACCGAACTGTTCGCCAGCGGACAGTTCCCGGCGAACTTAGCATGTTCGCGTTCGCCGCTGCGGGCGAACATATGCGATGTTCGGTCCGCCCCCTATAATACATCATTGAGGCAAACTTTGACCCTGAACTTCACAGTCAGCAGGCACATTTCCAGCCAATCAGCATACCTCCCTCCCACACCCTCCCACACCCTCCCACCTCCTATAAATAAGCAAGGGCAGCATCCATCTTAGATCATTCTGAAGCAGTGTGTGTTAGTGAGAGCAGGGAGAGCTGCTGCTGCTGCTGCTGTTAATAGCTAGGGACAGTTGTCAGTGTTCCTGGTCTTGCTAGTCAGTGTTCTTGGTCCACTACTGCTGTAAGGACAGCATCCTATTCCTGACAGCACCCCAAAAAGCCCTTCTAAGGGCTGGTATTTGTGTAATTTATATATATATATATATATATATATATATATATATATATATATATATATATATATATATATATATATATCTAGTGTCCCCAAAAGCCCTTTTAAGGGCTGGTAATTGAGGATTTTTTTTTATTTATATATATATATATATATATATATATCTATTGTACACTGCAGTTGCCTGCCCGCTGTGTGTGAGAGGCCGCAGACCCACCACAGACTGTACTGTGTGCACACCACACTCATTTCGGGTGGCACAGGCACAGTACCGTGCATTTTAAAAAATATTTTTTTTTCCTCTGTCATAATTGCAGTGAGTGCTGTGTCAGGTCCACAGAGTGTACTGTACCCACTGCAGTGCACTGCCCACCACTGATATATATACGGTGGCACAGCATTTTGTTGCAAATTAAAAAAAAATATATATATATTTTTTATTATTGCAGTTGCCTGGGCTGCCAGTGACTGTCAGGTCCACAGAGTGTACTGTGCCCACTGTAGTGCCACTGCGTGCCCACCCACCACTGATATATATACGGTGGCACAGCAGCTTGCAAAGTAAAAATATATATATTTTTTTTATAATTGCAGTTGCCTGGGTGCCAGTGACTGTCAGGTCCACAGAGTGTACTGTGCCCACTGCAGTGCCACTGCGTGCCCACCCACCACTGATATATACGGTGGCACAGCAGCTTGCAAATTAAAAATATTTATATTTTTTATAATTGCAGTTGTCTGGGCTGCCAGTGACTGTCAGGTCCACAGAGAGTGTACTGTGCCACTGCCCACCCACCACTGATATATACGGTGGCACAGCAGCTTGCAAAGTAAAAAAATATATATTTTTTTTATAATTGCAGTTGCCTGGGTGCCAGTGACTGTCAGGTCCACAGAGAGTGTACTGTGCCACTGCCCACCCACCACTGATATATACGGTCGCACAGCAGCTTGCAAATTAAAAATATATATATTTTTTTATAATTGCAGTTGCCTGGGCTGCCAGTGACTGTCAGGTCCACAGAGTGTACTGTACCCACTGCCCAACACTCCTATAGGGTGGCACAGCACCTTGCACTCATAGTCCAACACATTAAAAAAAAAAAATGACAGGCAGAGGCAGGCCACCCCGCAAGGGCCGTCGTGGTCGTGGTGCTGTGATTTCCTTAGGCCCTAGAATAATGCCCAGTGTTCAGAGGCCACCACAGACCCTGAACTCAAAAAATTCTGAGGACATAGTTGACTGGCTTACACAGGACACCCAATCGTCTACAGCTTCCGCTCGGAACCTTAATGCACCATCCTCCTCCAGCTCAGCTTCGGGCACCTCTCAATTTACCACTCGCCAGCCCACCGGCACCAACACTAGCACCACAGCCGCTTCACTTGATCCGTCAGAGGAGTTATTTTCACATCAGTTGGAAGAAATAAGTGATGCGCAACTATTAGTGCCAGAGGATGTAGATAACGGGGATATGTCTCAGTCAGGCAGCATTATACACATGGACGTACATTGTGATGATGATGATGATGATGTTGTACCTGCTGCTGCTGCCTTTGCTGAGTTGTCAAGTGAAGCGGCTGATGATGACGATGTGTCTGTGGATGTCAACTGGGTGCCTGCTCGAAGAGCAGAAGAAGAGGGGGAAAGTTCAGATGGGGAGACAGAGAGGAGGAGGAGGAGACGAGTTGGAAGCAGGGGGAGGAGGTCATCGCAAGGAGCTAGTGGCGCAGTCAGACAGCATGTAGATTCGGCACCCGGGGTCAGCCAGACAGCACGCCAATCAACGCAAGCTGTTGCCACCACCAGAATGCCGTCCTTGCAAAGCTCAGCAGTGTGGCATTTTTTTTGTGTGTCTGCCTCTGATATCAGCGATGCCATTTGTAACCTGTGCCAAAAGAAACTGAGTCGTGGGAAGTCCAACACCCACCTAGGTACAACTGCTTTGCGAAGGCACATGATCTCACATCACAAACGCCTATGGGATCAACACATGAGTAAAAGCAGCACACAAACTGAAAGCCACCATCCTCCTCCTGGTCCAGCATCTTCAGCCACGTCAACCACTGCTGTCCTCCATGCCCCCTATCAACAACCCGCCCCTCCGCCTCTCACCTTCAGCAGTTCCTGCTCATCTGCCCACAGTCAGGTGTCTGTCAAGGAAATGTTTGAGCGTAAGAAGCCAATCTCACAGAGTCACCCCCTTGCCCGGCCTCTGACAGCTGGCTTGTCTGAACTCTTATCCCGCCAGCTTTTACCATACAAGCTGGTGGAGTCTGAGGCCTTCAAAAAATTTGTCGCTATTGGGACACCGCAGTGGAAGGTACCCGGCCGAAATTATTTTTCACAAAAGGCAATCCCCAACCTGTACTCTATTGTGGAAAATGAAATCATGTCACGTCTGGCACACAGTGTTGGGGCAAGGGTCCATCTGACCACTGATAGCTGGTCTGCAAAGCACGGTCAGGGCAGGTATATCACTTACACTGCGCATTGGGTAAACCTGCTGGCGGCTGCCAAGCATGGAATGCGTAGCTCTGCTGCAGAGGAGTTGGTGACACCGCCACGACTTGCAGGCAGGCCTGCTGCCACCTCCTCTACTCCTCCTACTCCATCCTCTTTGCTAACCTCCTCGGCTGAGTCCTCTTCTGCTGTTGCGTCTTGCTCCACACCAACTGCACCCCCCCAGCTCCCCAGGGGCTATTCCACATGCCGGATACGACAGTGTCACGCTGTCTTGGGGTTGACTTGCCTGAAAGCAGAGAGTCACACCGGACCAGCACTACTGTCCGCCCTGAACGCACAGGTGGATCAGTGGCTGACCCCGCACCAACTGGAGATCGGCAAAGTGGTGTGTGACAACGGAAGCAATTTGTTGGCGGCATTGAATTTGGGCAAGTTGACACATGTGCCGTGCATGGCACATGTGTTGAATCTGATTGTACAACGCTTTGTGCAGAAGTACCCAGGCTTACAGGACGTCCTCAAGCAGGCCAGGAAGGTGTGTGGCCATTTCAGGCGTTCCTACACGGCCATGGCGCACTTTGCAGATATTCAGCGGCGAAACAACATGCCAGTGAGGCGCTTGATTTGCGACAGCCCGACACGTTGGAATTCAACACTGCTAATGTTCGACCGCCTGCTCCAACAAGAAAAAGCGGTCAACGAGTATTTGTATGACCGGGGTGCTAGGACAGCCTCTGCGGAGCTGGGTATTTTTTTGCCACGTTACTGGACGCTCATGCGCAATGCCTGTAGGCTCATGCGTCCTTTTGAGGAGGTGACAAACCTAGTCAGTCGCACCGAAGGCACCATCAGCGACATCATCCTATATGTTTTCTTCCTGGAGCGTGCCCTGCGAAGAGTGCTGGATCAGGCCGTAGATGAGCGTGAAGAGGAAGAGGAAGAGTTGTGGTCACCATCACCACCAGAAACAGCCTTACCATCGCTTGCTGGACCTGCGGCAACACTGGAAGAGGAGTCTGAGGAAGAGGAGTCAGAGGAGGAATGTGGCTTTGAGGAGGAGGAACACCAACCACAGCAGGCATCCCAGGGTGCTCGTTGTCACCTATCTGGTAACCGTGGTGTTGTACGTGGCTGGGGGGAAGAACACACCTTCAATGACATCAGTGAGGACGAGGAATTGGACATGAATAGCTCGGCATCCAACCTTGTGCAAATGGGGTCTTTCATGCTGTCATGCCTGTTGAGGGACCCTCGTATAAAGGCTGAAGGAGAACGACCTGTACTGGGTGGCCACGCTACTAGACCCCCGGTATAAGCAGAAAGTCTCTGATATGTTACCTAATTACCAGCAGGCGCAAAGGATGCAGCAGCTACAAAATAGGTTGAAAAGTATGCTTTACACAGCATATAAGGGTGATGTCACAGCACAACGGGAATCCAACAGGGGAAGAGGTGAAAGTAATCCTCCTCCTACCACCACAACCACGCCGGCAAGGACAGGACGCTTTACAGACGTCTTGTTGATGGAGGACATGCGGAGCTTTTTTTAGTCCTACGCATTGCCACAGCCCTTCGGGGTCCACCCTCAGAGAACGACTCGACCGACAGGTAGCAGACTACCTTGCCTTAACTGCAGATATCGACACTCTGAGGAGCGATGAACCCCTTGACTACTGGGTGTACAGGCTTGACCTGTGGCCTGAGCTATCCCAATTTGCCATTGAACTTCTGGCCTGCCCCGCTTCAAGTGTGCTGTCAGAAAGGACCTTCAGCGCAGCAGGAGGTATTGTCACTGAGAAGAGAAGTCGCCTAGGTCAAAAAAGTCTTGATTACCTAACGTTTATTAAGATGAATGAGGCATGGATCCCGAAGGGACTGACAGTGGGGGATGCATTTGACTAAAAAAGGCCTGGTGATGACTGATATGCCTTGGGCTAAAAATGGTCCACACGCTGCTGTATTTAATCATTCTCTGCATGCCGGATGACTTGCGTGACGTCTCCGCCACCAACTACGGTTCAAGCCGCAATGTTTTAGTGCACTTTCTGCCTTGAAAACCTCATTTTTTCAGGCCGCTGCTAAAGCAGCGGCTGCAACAATACCTACTTTTTCATGCATGTGTACATGCCTAATTTTTCTGGCCTCTGGTGCTACACTGTGGCTGCAAAAAAACAAAAAAAAAGGCACATACATGTGTCAATTCCCCTTTGTGATCGTTACCTTGTCGTGGTGAAGGGGCTTGCGTATTACAATGAAGCGATCACCTCTAGGAGTGTGTTGGCACACCCCAGATGATAAGGTCGTTGCTTCATTGTGAACAGACCAAAAGCGATCCGCGGGATAATTTTTCATAGAAAAAACATTCATTTTCTTTCATTCTTTCTGCGGAGCTGGGTATTTTTTGGCCGCGTTACTGAATTCTCATGAACAATGGCTGTAGGCTCATGCGTCCTTTTGCGGAGGTGACAAACCTGGTGGTCAGTCGAACCCAAGGCAACATCATCGACCTCATCCCATATGCGTTTTTTCTGGAGCGTGCCCTGCGAAGAGTACTGGATCAGGCTGTAGATGAGCATGAAGAGGAAGAGTTGTGGTCCCCATCACCACCAGAAGCAGCCTTGTCGTTGTCAATTGCTGGACCTGTGGCAACGCAGAGAGAGGAGTCTGAAGAAGAGAAGTCAGAGGAGGAAGGTGGCTTTGAGGAGGTGGAATACCAGCCACAGCAGGCGTCCCAGGGGGCTTGTTGTCACCTTTCGGGGACCCTTGGTGTTGTACGTGGCTGGGTGGAGGAAGAGACCTTCAATGATGTCAGTGAGGACAAGGAACGGGACATGGCTAGCTTGGTATCCAACCTTGTGCAAATGGGGAGTTTGCGGTTGTGCAAATGGACTGACTGACTGACTGTTAAACGGGGAGTTTGGTCTGTCAGAGATTGGTCTGTCACTGTGAAGCGGGCGTAATCCTTACACTACTTGACCGATACAACATCATACCTGATCGTATTCAGACACTGGATGTTTTAAAGCACGTTATTCCAAACAATTTAGGAATGTTAGGTGATTTCTGCCCTTTATGGATCAAAACCCGACTCTGCGTCAACTACGTAATTTTTCATGGGAGTTTTGCCATGGATCCCCCTCCGGCATGCCACAGTCCAGGTGTTAGTCCCCTTGAAACAACTTTTCCATCACTATTGTGGCCAGAAAGAGTCCCTGTGTGTTTTAAAATTCGCCTGCCTATTGAAGTCTATGGCGGTTCGCCCGGTTCGCGAACATTTGCCGATGTTCGCGTTCGCCGTTCGCGAACGGCGAAATTTAGGTTTGCGACATCACTACCCATAATGTGTGTGTGTGTGGGTTTGCTGTTAACTGTACATTGTATATCCCTTTATGTTGTGGTCTTTAAAGTGCCCATCTAATATTTTTTTTTAAACTATTGATGCTCCCTGCTAATACCACTGCTTGTGGAAGAGAATTCCACATCCCCACTGCTCTGACAGTAAAGAACCCCTTACGTAGTCTAAGGTTAAATCGCTTTTCTTCTAGTTTTAGTGAGCGGCCACGAGTCTTCTTACACCCACACAAGTCTTGAATTTTACATTTATTTTAGCAGCAAACTCACCTTATAGATTAAATAACAGTATTACATTTCTATTATTATTGTATTCTAGTAAGTATAGCGAGAAACTTGCAGGCAGAAGGTGGTGATGGCCATCTTGCTACACCCCACACTGCTCAGCGACAAACTGTTTATAGTGAATTAGACTATTTCACTCAGTCGCGGTGAAATAGTCTATTTTAGTATATAAGGTGAGTTAACTGCTAAAAAAAGTAAAATTCAAGACTTACGTGGGTGTAAGAAGATGTCCGCCACTGCTTTGTGTTCTGTCACGTTAGAAAACCTATTGGAACGCATAGTGGCCATGTTGGAACGCATTGCGCATGCGCAGTAAGTTGTTCTAGTCCGTTCGTCATTTCCGGTAGCAGAATCTGATAGGTAGCGGTATTCTGACAGAACACCGGTACATCGATGGGCAGGAAGCAGTTAAAGGGGACTTCTTTGACTGCACATGTTTACTGTCCCCCAAACACAAGTTTAAAGTAGCATCCCACTGTGTCCAATGATCATCAGCATGAAAATCACACAGTCAGCAGGTGCCCTGTCACAGTGTCACATGGCTGCTGGAGGTGCTGGCTTTGTAATGGCTATAACACTCAGTACAGCCATAGCTTAATAAAGTCAGCACTCTCAGCAGCCATGTGACACTGTGACAGGGCACCTGCTGACTGTGTGATTTTCATGCTGATGATCATAGGACAGTGAGGACTCTATCCTCTATTCTTCACTCACTTTTTCCAATGCAGCCACGCTGTCCTCCTGCTGCTCCCTGTCAGCTGCTGAGCCGTCTGCCGCCTTACATCACTCTCGGCACCTGGGTACGGGAGGCAGGATCTGAGCAGAGCGTTATTGTATTCCCTCCGCCAGGGAAGGCAGTGGGCACTTTGCAGCACAGCTATCAATTACTTACCACACCCACTTCCATGAAGCTCCACCCACTCTACACAATCTCCGCCTACTTATCAGATTTTAGGGCCTACTCAATAAAGAGAGAATTACAGGAATATTCGCTATTGTCACATGGATTCTCCTCCTGGTCAATCAGGAAACGGGTCCTGAGACCAGTTTCCCGATTGGCCGAAAGGAAAAGCCATCCTATTGGCGAAGGAGGAGGAGGGAGGAGACGCAGGGGAAGCCTGACCAACGAAGGGGGACACGGAGAAGACTGAGGGGGAAGCCGCTGCAGCTGCCTCCACCTATCAGTCCAGGGGCAGCACAAGGTGAGTTGGCTGGTGACCGGGGGAGGGGGGGGGGTATGGTGTGCGGTGCAGTGCGGGCTGGAGCTGGTGTGGTCCGTGGTCAGGTCTGTCTGCCGCCCCCCCCCCCCCTACCCATGGAGCACCAGTCAGGACTGGTGGGAACAGAGAAAAAGGGGGAACAAGGAGTTCGGGAGAGGGCAAGAAAAGAATGCAAAGTTAACAGTTACAGAAGTGACTGCTAGAGGAAGAGAACAGAGTGCTGTTTATTAGAGAGTGGGGAACAAAAGAGAGATATTGGAGGAAATGAGGGGATGCCTGGGATGCTAGAAAGGGACTAGTCTCAGCAGTGCCATAAAACAAAAATTCTGTTTGGAGGAGAATACTTTAGTGACAGTGAATTTAATTAGCCGCAGGCACTCACTTACAGTAACAGGAAGAATGGTCGGATCCAGGGCTGAGCAGCAGGCGGCTGAAAAGGCTGGTGTGCTGAGTGCGCTGGTCTTATGGTGCGAGAGCGGGGCCCGGCTCCAGAAGAGACCACCACCTACGCATGTGCCACCCACACTACGCCACTGGACAGGCACAGGCCAGCCCCCACCATGTTCGTCCAATCACAGATCGCCCGCCGGCCATCCTGAGCCTGAAGATGGCGGCCGGAGGGCAGGGAGACACCGTTAGGGAATATAAAGGTCAGACGGCTAATGTAAACAAGCCGCCTGTCATTCTCCCCTGTGTAGGAATGGTGATCATACGGTTCTACTATGTAGGACCGTTGATCACTGTTCCTACACCTCAAGCCACAGCCAATCACAGTTAGAATCACGCCCCTAGGGACACACATAACCCATCCCTCTCAAAAAAAGTTAACCCCTTCACTGCCAGTGTCATTTTACAGTAACAGTGCAAATGTATAGCACTGATTACTGTAGAAATGTCACTGGTAACCCCAAAAGTGTCAAAAATGTCAGTCAAGGGTCCGATCTGTCCGCCGCAATGTCGCAGTCCCGCAAAAAAAAAAATCGCAGATCGCCGCCATTACGCGTTAAAAAAAAAAACAACAAAAATGACAAAAATCTTTCCCTTTGTTAAGAAACGCAATAACTTTTGCGCAAACCAATCAAAATACGCTATTTGCGATTTTTTTTACCAAACATATGGTAAAAAAAAAATTGGCCCAAAATGTTAAAAAAAATTTTTACTTTTTTTTGGGGGAATTTCATATAAAAAATTTTGAAAAATATTGTTATTTTTTCCAAAATTGACGCTGTTTTTTTGTTTATAGCGCAAAAAGTAAAAATCACACAGGTGATCAAATATCACCAACAGAAAGCTCTGTTTGTGGGAAAAAAGGGAAGTCAAATTCGTTTAGGTACAGCGTCGCACGACCGCGCAATTGTCCGTTAGACTCACGCAGTGCCGAATCGCAAAATAGGCCCTGGTCAGGAAGAGGGTAAAATCTTCCGGGGCTTAACCACTTGCCGACCGCCGCACGACTATCTACGGCGGCGGTCAGCCCCTCACAGGCAAAGTGACGTAGGTCTACGTCGCTCGCCTGTGAGGGTTTAGGGAGCGAGCGCGCGCCGCCGGAGGCGCGCTCCCGCTCCCGCGTGGTCACGGACCTCCCCGCACGTGTGACCGGCGGACCCGATCGCCGCCGGCCACTCTGCGATCGGCGGGGGAGAGGGAGAAAGTCAGGCAGCTTGTGTAAACAAGCTGCCTGTCATTCTCCTCTCTGTATGAGAGCTGATCACATGGATCTACTATGTAGATCCATTGATCACTCTGCATACAGTTGAAGCCACAGCCAATCACAGTTAGAATCACGCCCCTAGGGACACACACAGCCCCTCCCTCTCAAATAAAGTTAACCCCTTCACTACCAGTGTATTTTTACAGTAACAGTGCATATATATAGCACTGATTACTGTAGAAATGTCACTGGTAACCCCAAAAGTGTCAAAAATGTCAGTCAAGGGTCCGATCTTTCCGCCGCAATGTCGCAGTACCGCAAAAAAAAATCGCAGATCGCCGCCATTACGCGTTAAAAAAAAAAAACAACAAAAATGACAAAAATCTTTCCCTTTGTTAGTAAACGCAATAACTTTTGCGCAAACCAATCAAAATACGCTTTTTGCGATTTTTTTTTACCAAACATAGGTAGCATAAAACAAATTGGCCGAAAATATTAAAAAATTTTGATTTTTACATTTTTTTTGGGGGGAATTTCATATAAAAAAAAGGGAAAAATATTGCTATTTTTGCAAAATTTACGCTCTTTTTTTGTTTATAGCGCGTGATCAAATACCGCCAAAAGAAAGCTCTGTTTGTGGGAAAAAAAGGACGCCAAATTCGTTTAGGTACAGCGTCGCACGACCGCGCAATTGTCCGTTAAAGTCACGCAGTGCCGAATCGCAAAATACCCTCTGGTCGTTTAGCAGCCAAATCCTCCGGGGCTTAAGTGGTTAAGTGGTTACATTTTTTCCTGAAGGAGCCTGGAGCTCCTCTTTAAATGTAATATTCTGTAGTTGTCAGAACTGAATTTATATGTAACTATAGTACTAATTCAATTTGAAAGATGTGCAGTTATTGTAATAATCTAGAGGTGACTATCCTCCAGTGCTGCAATAATGCTGCAGACACCTGACATTTAGGTGTACCCCCACTCTCTAGTGACAGTCTTAGCAGATGGAGTATCTGGATAAGCAAATATGGCTATTTGTCACATGATCTCTTGTTTTCAACTACCACACATGAGACATATGATCTCTAATCAACGGTCACTTGTATTGTCATGTGACCTCTTATTACCTGTTGGCCTTTTAGACTATAAATGAACAATAAGCTCCTCCATTGTTTTGTCTTTTTGTAGTATACTGAAGCAGTCGCATGAGTTTGCAGTATTGTGTTCTCAAACAAGAGTTGCATACTTTGGGGAAATTCTGCACAAGTCAACATGTTTATTTTGATTGCTGAGAAACCTGTAATTTGTCAGTGAAGGTTGCTTACAGTATTTAGTTGCTATTTATGGTTTGAGATTCTTAGTCTATTTTTGTGCTGCCCCTCTAATTACTATATACACACACACTACAGGAAGTTCTTGCGCCGCAGGTCTAGTGTTATCCATTTGAATGAATGAGATGATCCTGCTATTGGTTTTGTATACAAATCACTGGCTATATTTAGAGACACACATATGTAAAAATACAACACTGCCAATTTAAAGCTGGGGAATGTAGTATGATAAATCCTCCCGTGCCTACTTGATGCTTGCCTGGATGGTTCTCCTACAATACAAACCTGGAGGCTAAGGCTAGTACGGAAAGATAATATATTAATAATAATTACTTTTGTCATTTTTGTATTAAAAATTACCCTTCTTTTTTATTCTACAGATACTCTAATTTGCTACAAAAATGAAAATTCCACTTCTAGCAGTTTGGAAAATGAGGGGTGTTTTGTACTTTTTTGGTGCAAAACTGTATAGTTTTTAATAGAGCCTGTTCCCACCAGTACATGCGTATTGCCATTTAGGTCTGTTCAGTTGTAGAACAGCAATGCATATTTAAAGTATAACTAAGGCCCTTTCATGCTTATGCGACCTAAAAGTCGCAATTTTATTTCCGTGATTTTGACTGGACTTGAAGCCTGTGTAATCTTGAGGGCTCCGGACCTCAAAACTCATCAAAGTTGGACCAAAGTGTGAAAGGGGCCAAAAGGCAAACCCTTTTTTATTTTTTTTGGATGGAGTGGAGAGAGTTTGGTCCCGTGTTAGTTTTTATTGCTGTCTGTGTCCCCATTAGGGAGATTCACCCTCTCTGTTTGTTCTGTTTGCCATTATCATTGAAAGTGAAAGTAAAAGCAAACCCCAAATGTTGGGTTGTCCCCAGAAAAGTAATAGGGAAATGTTCCAGTGGGGACACTAGTTTTGGTGACCTGGGGGTCCCCAAGGAATTCCTTTTAATTTGCAGGTATTTTCTCTCACTTCCTGTTTGGCTATAGTACAGGAAGTGAAGGGAAATCTCCCCAATGGGACACAGATGGTGAAAAAATAATCTGACAGGGGTTATAACCCTTCCTTACTCTATCTAAAATGGAAAACAAAAGTTTTGCCTATAGTTCTACTTTAACCAATATGCCCTGGTGGGAATGAATCCTAACAGAGCATTACAATTTTCACTTTAAGTACATACCCAATATTCCACCCACAGCTCTTTAAAGTGGTAGTATCATGCTTTTTTACACTTTTACCTACAGGTAAGCCTATAATAAGGCTTACCTGTAGGTATAATTAATATCTCCTAAACCGGCATGGTTTAGGAGATATTTGCAGTGCATGCAGCCACTCACGCGAGCGGCGCATGCACTCTGAAGGTCTGGGGGGACCTTCAGTTTTGCTTGCCGGGAGCTTGCCGGAAAACGTCATCGCGGCTCCGGCCAATCACAGCGCCGGAGGCGCCGAACCCGGAAGAGGCGGCGAGGGATCATGGCGGCGCCCGCAGCGATGTCCGGGGGTCCGTGTCGGGGCTTCGTTCTAAGGTAAGTAATACATAATGAGCTAGTATGCGATGCATACTAGCTCATTATGCCTTTGTCTTGCAGGTTTTTTTTTTTTTTACTTTTTGGGTTTACAACCGCTTTAACTGCTCAAACGCACTACTAGAACGAGTTTGAGTGGCTATTGAATAAAGATAATTCCAGGTAGGACCAAGTACAGCTTGGACCAATGTAACTATGCATTTACCATATATACCACTGTGGGATCCCTCTAGAAGCTGGAAATCTAGTAGAACATAGAAAACATTTATAAATAAAAATGCTCCATCTAGATTAGAAAAAAGTAATCAGGTAGGTAAATGCTACCTGGGTCAATCAGTTTTTTTTTTTTTCTTAATGGGATTTTTTCTAATGAGGCAGTGCAGAAAAATGGTTTGTGCAAGGTGCAATAACCTAATAATAATCAGTCAAATTTTATCACTTTAGAAAGTACACCGATCAATATTCTGCCGATTCAGCTGGGACCAACCACATTTTGTGTGTGGCTATCCCTGCTGACAGAAGTCAATTGTTTGATTGACTTCTGTCAAAGCAACATACTGGAAAACTTTTCTTAGGGTGGGTTTACACTGGTGCAAGTTGGATGCGGGTTTCGCATGCCAGAAGCAAGTGACCGGCTCTCAATGGAGCCGGTTCACACAGCTCTGGGACGGTTGCGCAGCGGTTTGCAGAAGAGTCCTGCGTAGCTCCCAACTGTCCCAGATTTCGAGGGACTGTCCCTGATTCAGAATAAAGTCCCCCTGTCCCTCTTTCCTCATTTGTCACTCATTTTGGTTTGATCTATATAGTTGTTTATTAAATGCAATTTTTATCTTTCAAAAAGTGTTTCCCAGTGCTAAACCTCTCATCCAATTTCCAAATTGCTGCATTTGGAAGTTTCATAAGCCAATAGTAGTAGTGGTAAAAATAAAAAGCATTTGTGGGTTTAACTAATCATTTTCTTAATAATTCTCCTTAAAGGGGGAGTGGCAGGGGGTGTCTCTTATGCCTACATACTTTTGCTAATAGGTGTCCCTCGTTCCTGTCTCAAAAAGTTGGGAGGTATGGTCCTGTGCATCTTCAGGCCCGTTTCAGGTCCGAATCAGCATTTTCTGACAGCGGGTCCCGCTGTCAGAATACAATATCCCAGTCAGGAGGATTTCTCTATCCACCTCGTTTGTGTGGATGGAAGAATCTTTTACATTTTTTTTTCGTTCAGCACACTGGCTAAACTAAAAAAAAGCCAAAAAAATAAATGGCCAGCTTTAGAAGTGATTTTTCTTTTCAAAAGAGAAACATTTTCATTCTAGATAGTCAGAACTCCCCAAGTTATCCACATGGGGGCAGAGTATTCCTGTTTGACTTATATTTGAGTTGTAACACAATCAAGTTTTGTCTTTATGAAATCTTTAAAACGTGGCACATAAAAATTAGTTTGTGACAACAATAAAGTCCAAAAACCTACCACTTTAAAACTATTATGTGTATATTTCATAATAATACTAAGCTGAAATGAATATATAAATCTGCTCAAACCGTTGATGCGAATAGACATCTTTCTCTAGAAGTAGGGTTTCCAACGAATACATTATAATGCGAGTTGCACAGTTTATGTGACCTAACATAGTTGACATTTCTGCTTTTAAAGAGTATTGCATTAGGTGCTGATATATGGTTTGTGTTTGTGACCATAACACGGCAGCAGATTTCACCATCACTAAAATAGGAAATGCTTATGGGTGGGAACCTAGCTGAAGGCATTTCACAACATCCCAGAGGAAGGGAGACAGGAAGGGCTGGAAGAGACACATCTTTAACAGGGTAAACTAAAACTCTGCATCTTTTTACATGCTGCACTAGAAAGACATGCTTTGTGCTGTATGTAAAATAGCTTTATCAGGAGAGAATATATTCTCTATTAACTATACGGTGGCGGTGTACCATAAACAGGGTTGCCACCCTGAAATATACAGTATTTTTGAGATTAACTGTCTAAAAAAAGAATGAACAGCAGGTAAACAATAAGATCGCCAAAAATGTTCTAATGTTTGTCCTTTAAAAGCATACTTGGGAAATTCTGTAAATCATCATCCCTGAGAATGGAGGTTGTATAGGGGATGGGAATAATAGAGGGGCACACAGTCTGCCAAACCAAATCATATGTAATGGTTGCAGCAGGGGGAGATTTATTAAAGCGGGCGCACTCAGAATCTGGTGTAGCTGTGCACGGTAGCCAATCAGCTTCTAACTTCAGTTTGTTCCATTAAGCATTGGAAATAAAACCTGGAAGCTGATTGCTTTCTATGCAGAGTTGCACCAGATTTTGCTTTAGTGAATAACCCCCACAGTATCAATGGTTGTGGCGCCGTGTAGTGATTTGAAGAGTTTAATAGCAGCATACTGTCCCATAGTAAAATATGGGTCTAACAAATGCTGGAGGAAGAAATGCCGGTGTAACAAAATAAATACCCTGTGTCAGTCGTGTCACTGGAAGGAATATATGCCCCTGCACTCCTGGTGTCACAGGAACAAAAATATGTCCCGTGACCATCCAAGGAGGACTGCTTTGACATATGTGTCAGTAAAATGGAGTGGAGGAAAACTGGGAGACTGAAGGGAGGGAGACTCTGTTGGGTGCATTGAGCTAAGGGGCTCTGGGTAGCATAGGGGAGGGTGGGGAGCTTAAAGGCTAAGTCCAGGCAAAACCTAACTAACGTTAAACCTGCACTGTAAAGCACAAATCACTGTACTTACCTATTCTGCAGCCAATCCGGTCCAGTCCCACGCTGAGCTGCCAGTGGTGGCTTCAGTGTGGAGGCGGGTGCAGGAGAAGCATCCAACAACGGAAGCCTCATAGTAAGTCTATGGGTGACATCACTTTCCATTCATTTCACAGCAGTTTTCGGTCCTCTCCTGCACACAGCTTCCATCGCTGGAAACCGGACCGGGTGTCGAATAGGTAAGCACAGCGATTTTTACTTTACAGGGTTAGATAGATTAAGTTTAGAATGTGGCACAGAGCAGGATTAGTGTGAGGTTCTGAGGTAGATAGTGTGGCTTTGGGGCTTTGAGAGGAGGAGGGGAGCTCTGGAGTGAGTTGCTCCCCCCCACTCACCTACTGTGTACTTACAGTTCAGACCTCCTTCTTTGTGCATTAAAGTGATTGTAAATAATCACCTTGTAAAACAACCCATTCGGTTTAAAATAAAAATGAAAGGCAAAACAATTGTGTGTATGTGTATATATATATATATATATATATATATATATATATATATATATAAAACATTATAAATACCTTTTTTTTCCTTTTTTATGAGTGATCACATTCCCTCTGTTCTCAGCTGCATAAGAGCTGGGGGGAGGCAAAACAGCAGTGCACTGAACTTCCAAGTGAATGGCTGTGCAGGGGGGGGGGGGAGTGAAAAAGAAGGTTTGACCGCACTCCGGCATATGAAGGATAAATTATATCTCTTTATTGCCTTCATAAATGGGATGTAACACAGCAGATGAGCCAAAAACAGTTTACGCGTTTCACAAATTAAAATTAATCATAACTGAAGATGTAACTCTGCATGTGTTGTTTAAATAGTACAAATGACAAGTGAGCACAGTCAATGCCTGATTGGTACTGAACCTATTTAACAACCTTCCAACAACACAGCAGAGAACGATCCCATTGATATATGAACACACATTGGCCAATCTATTTTAAAAAAAATCACATAAACACAAATGTTCAAACAAACATAAACGGGAAAATTTTAAAACATGGAAACACTAACGTCTATGTAGTATGTGTTTTGATACTAATAATATTATTGACAATAAAGCATGAAAAAATGCATTATATCCATTTCTTATACATCAAATCCTCTATAAAAAAAAAAAGGGGAACACACATACCCATCAATGTAGTGAATCCAGGGTAAAAGTCGCCTCAAAGACAATCTCATAACTGATCCACATCAGAAATAGAAATATTTGTAGTACATCCAAAGTACAAATGAAAAAAAAAAAACAAAAATTAAAACAAGCAACTATATCAAAACAAAAATAGTAAATGTATGTATGCATTCCTGACATCGAACCGATGACAGCCATGCAAATATACACAAAGTTTGGACAAGAAACAAATCAGGGCAGATAGTATCTACAAATAAACAAACATAGAAACAGAAAAAAAATTAAAACTGTTTCTTAAGTCATTCATAATAGTGAGTGACATCCCATTCATAATTTAACTTGATGGGTATTCTCGTCTGTAGCCTAAATATCAAAAAGTCTTCTCTCTTGCATAATAGGCAAAAAACATCTCCCCCCTCTCTCTGGCATTTTAACCTGTTCAATGACCTGTACCTGTACCAAAGAAAGAGTGCCCGCATGCATATTGTTAATTTGTCGAGCAAAGTTTGTCGAGGAGTTTGCATCCCCTAATGTCACTCAAATTTTCCCGAAACCTGTCTATCAGCCTACGGGTAGTTCTACCAACGTATTGGATTGAACACGCTCTACATGTAATAACAGACAATAAAGCTTGTATTACAATTGAAGAATCTGTCAATGTCATAACTGATAACACAAACCGAATAAGATATGGGAGCAACAACCACAGTCTCTGGATCCACATTTAAAGTCACCTTTGAAAGAGAGCCACGTTAATGACTGGAAAGACTTTGGGTTTGACCTGAAAAAACTAGGTGACAAAAAATTGCCTAAAGTTCTCGCCCTTCTAGCCACTACATTGACTCCCTCCTCTAAGATTTCAGCACAAATGTCATCATTGTAGAGAATGGGCAAATATTTATGAAAAATAACCCGAATTGATCTAAACTCAAGGCTATATGCCAATGTTAGTGGGGGGCATATATTATTATATAGAAGATCCTTTCTATTCCCCCTCAGTGCTATCGAATAGGCTGTATCTAGAGACCACCTAGGATAGCTCCTTTCCAAAAAACAATCGTATAAGAGGGCAGATTCTCTTTTGAAAGTGGAGTCTTCACTACAAATTCTGCAGTCTCAAAAATTGTCCCACAGGAATACCTTTAATAGTATGGGCTGGATGGCTAGATTGTGCAAGAAGTAAACTATTGCCAGAAAGAGGTTTTCTATATAGCTGAGTAACAATTTTATCTTGACAATGTTTTAGTTCTACATCCAACAAAATAATCATATCAACATCTCTCTGGCCAGTAAAAACTAAATTGTAGGTATTGTCATTCAAATATCCTAGTGAAGCTGTCAAATCTACTTCTTTGTTACAAATAAAGAGCAGGTCATCAATATACCTAACGTATAAGACAAGTTGACTTCTAAAGGGGTCCCTATCTCCAAAGATGTTGGACCTCTCCCACCAACCCATGTGCAGGTTGGCCAATGAGGGCGAAAATGTGGCCCCCATCGTGACCCCACACCTCTGGAGGTAGAATACCCCATCAAATAAAAAATAATATTGAGTCAAAAGATAATCTAAAGCCTCAACAATAAAATCCCGTAACTCAGATGATAAATTAGTATAATAAGCCAATGAATGCTTTACTGCTTCATGAGCCAGATCATAAGCTATAGAAGAATAAAGGCTCAAAACATCACAAGTGATCCAGGCAAAATCAGCTTTCCATACAAAGCCTTCCATGATGCTTAATAACTGATTGGTGTCCCTGAGAAAACTAGGCAATATTTGGACAATGGGTTGTAATTGACCGTTCATCCATTCCCCCAAGCGTTCATTTAAGGACCCAATGCCTGAAACAATGGGTCTGCCATATAATGGGTTGATACCCTTATGAACCTTAGGGAAATGGTGGAAGGTGGGAAGAACAGGGCAATCCGGGATTAACACTTCAGTTTCTTTAGGTGTAAAAGCCCCTAAACTACGGTAGCTCCCTTATCCACCACCAACTTGGATACTTTTATACTTTTTTCTGGGAACCAATGACAGCCATGCAAATACACACAAAGTTTAGACAAGAAACAAATCAGGGCAGATAGTATCTACAAATAAACAAACCTAGAAACAGTAAAATAAATGAAAACCGTTTCTTAAGTCATTCATAATAGTGAGTGACATCCCATTCATAATTTATCTTCATGGGTATTCTCGTCTGTAGCCTAAATATCAAAAAGACTTCTCTCTTGCATAATAGGCAAAAAACATCTTCCCATCTCTCTGGGATTTTAACCTGTTCAATGACCTGTACCTGTACCAAAGAAAGATTGCCCGCATGCATATTGTTAAAGTGTCAAGCTACATTGGTGGATTTGCATCCCCTAATGTCACTCAAATTTTCCCAAAACCTGTCTATCAGCCTACGGTTAGTTCTACCAACATATTGGATGGAACACACTCTACATGTAATAACATAGACAATAAAGCTTGTATTACAATTGAAGAATCTGTCAATGTCATAACTGATATCACAAACCGAACAGTGAAAATAATTACCTAATAAGATATGGGAGCAACAACCACAGTCTCTGGATTCACATTTAAAGTCACCTTTGAAATGGAGCCACGTTAATGACCGGAAAGACGTTGGACTTGACCTGAAAAAACTAGGTGACAAAAAATGACCGAAAGTTCTTGCCCTTCTAGACACTACATTGACCCCCTCCTCTAAGATTTCAGCACAAGTTTCATCATTGTAGGGAATGGGCAAATATTTATGAGAAATAACCCAAATTGGTTTAAACTCAAGGCTATATGCCAATGTTAGTGGGGGGCATATATTATTGCGGTTATCCCTTTCTTGTTTTAACCTACACTTGCTTTTAACCTATAAAAGATCCTTTCTATTCCACCTCTGAGCTATCGAATAGGCTCTATCTAGAGACCACCTAGGATAGCTCCTTTCCAAATAGGGATCGTATAAGAGAGTAGATTCTCTTTTGAAAGTGGAGTCTTCACTACAAATTCTGCGAAGTCTCAAAAATTGTCCCACAGGAATACCTTTAATAATATGGGCTGGATGGCTAGATTGTGCAAGAAGTAAACTATTGCCAGAAAGAGGTTTTCTATATAAGAGTAACAATTTTATCTTGATTTATCTTGTTTTAGTTCTACATCCAAAAAAATAATGATATCAATATCGCTCTGGCCAGTAAAAACTAAATTGTAGGTATTGTCATTCAAATATCCTAGTGAAGCTGTCAAATCCACTTCTTTGTTACAAATAAAAAGCAGGTCATCAATATACCTAACGTATAAGGCAATTTGACTTCTAAAGGGGTCCCTATCTCCAAAGATATTGGACCTCTCCCACCAACGCATGTGCCGGTTGGCCAATAAGGGGGAAAATGTGGCCCCCATTGCAGCCCCACACCTCTGGAGGTAGAATACCCCATCAAATAAAAAAAAATTTTGAGTCAAAAGATAATCTAAAGCCTCAACAATGAAATCCTGTAACTCAGATGATGAATTAGTATAATAAGCCAATGAAGGCTTTACTGCTTCATGAGCCAAATCATAAGGTATAGAAGAATAAAGGTTCAAAACATCACAAGTGATCCAGGCAAAATCCACTTTTCATACAAAGCCTTCCATGATGCTTAATAACTGATTGGTGTCCCTGAGAAAACTAGGTAATATTTGGACAATGAGTTGTAATTCACCGTCCTTCCAGTCCCCCAAGCGTTCATTAAAGGACCCAATGCCTGAAACAATGGGTCTGCCATATAGTGGGTTAATACCCTTATGAACCTTAGGAAAAAGGGGGAAGGTGGGAAGAACAGGGCAATCCGGGATTAACACTTCAGTTTCTTTAGGTTTAAAAGCCCCTAAACTAGCTTCCTCATCCACCACCAACTTGAGGATACTTTTATACTTTTTTCTGGGATCACCCTTCAACACAGTATAAATATCCTGATTAATAAGTTGCCTCACTGCTTCATTCCTTTACATCTCTGTATCTAAGACAACGATTGCACCTCCCTTATCGGGAGGGGGGAAGGCATGCTAGGACAGGAAGAAGGACAGTCCATCCTCATTCCCCAGCAGATGCCTATACTAAAAAGGTGATCTATTCCCTGTGAGCGCCCCCTCTCCTTGCTCTCTTTTGCACCCAGTAGGCTGCAGTCTGAAGGAAGGGGGAGCAGACACCTCTGTCCAAAAGCTATCATGGTCCCTACTCTGCCTGATAGGAGTGATTCTGCCGTTACTCCTGTAAGTCAGCAGACAGCAGGAAAACTGAGCTTAGCAAAAGCAGGCAAGTTCCCAGGTATTTTTAAAGGTGGCATTTTGTTAAAGGTAATCGAACATCAGATTTGTACTGCTGGTCACATCCTTAGTAGGCTCCCCAGTGGGACAGGAGAGCCTGGTAAAAGGTGGTGGCCAGAGGGGGGGGGGACCCCCTTCCACCGCCTGTAAAAGTAATCCAGTGGCTCTATAGACACTCTGATTACTTTTACTTTACTTTTACAGAATCTCTGAAAAAAATGATACCTCGATTATTGCTGAATCAGCAGCGATGACCGAGATATCCCCCCTCCCATCCAAGAGCGTATGGTTATGTCCTCTGGAGGAGAAGTGGTTAAATAGAAACTTTACTCAGATGTGTGAAAATTAAATTTCAGCAACTACAAATTCTGTGAAAATTGTTAACTCCCAGCCAATAGAGTCCAGGACAGTCTTCCATGCAGCCGATTTGTCTTGGGCCTTCGGATCCATCTTGACTTCGGGAGCTGTGACTTCCTGATGGTTGTCAGACCCCCCCTCCCCCCCCCCCCTCTTCAGCACATATGCTGGATTGCTGACTGTTGTGAGACTGGTCCGGCAGCCTCCCAGGATGTGTCATTAACCCTACAGGCAGTGGCAGGGGGAGTTTGTGGGCGGACATCTAGGATTAGGAAGTGAAAGCAGGTACCACCAAAGAAAGGTACTGGCTCCCCAAACTAAATTTAGTTACATTTATTTTTTTTGGGTGGGGGGGTGGCGGGGGAATGTAGGGATAACTCATAGTTTTGGGTATAGGTCCTCTTTTGCACACCGCACTATCCCAAGATTTCACGCACCATGGGCCCTGAATATAAAAAATTTACCTGACATGAACATTTGGGGGTGTCAGCAACGTGCTGTCGGTGACAGTTCCTGTGACATTTGTTGCTTAAAATTTTCTTTACTGTACTAAGAATGTTTTTTAAGTACTACGATTTCAAAGCAAAGCTTTACTTTTTTTTTACCTTTTGCAGCAGTTGTAGGAGTCTTTGTAAGCCTGTAACCTGTCATCCTCATATATGCCTCCTTTGTTATCTTTCTATGCTATTGTGGCATATCCGTTTTATTACATTGTATTTACATTCTTATCTCTACATCTGTTAGCGTTTTATTGTTTTATAACCATATAATAGCTTATTCTAAATATTTGGAAACCATATGTGTAATATGAAAAGAATGTGCGTTATATGAGAGTAAAACTTGTTCTACTTCCTGCAAATATTTTACAATTTATCTAAAAGGACATCCAGCACTGCAGGAATTATATTTCAGTTAACCTTAGTATTCTACTGTAGGTAAGAAGACACTACTGCTAGCCAAAAATGTTAGCAGATTAAACTATGCAGTGATTGAAAGGGCTCTGTCAAATCATTTATACACAGGCTGGTTGATGGTCTATGTAGGTTATAGGTACATTCTAGCTGATACTGAGAAGATGGAGTTGTCTCTTAAAGCGGAGTTCCACCCAAGAGTGGAAGCTCCGCTTATCTGTCTTTTCCCCCCTCTGGTGCCACATTTGGTACCTTTTTTTTTGGGGGGGGGTGGGTACCTGTTTTTGACAGGTAGTCGTCCCCACTCCCGTCAGACCTCACTGAGGTAAGGTCCGTCAGCAGTTCACCCCCCCTCCTCCTTCCCCGCCACCGGGCCATTCAGAAAGCGCAGCACGCTTTGCGCATGCGCAGTAGGGAATCAGTTTTGAAGCTGCAAGGCTTTACTGCCGGTTTCCCTCACAGGCTATGGCGGCGGAAGTACCCAAGAGCTGATGGAAACATCAGCTGGGGTGCTGACATCGCTGGATTCCAGGACAGGTAAGTGTCCTAACTGTAAGTGTAGCTGCTGACTTTTATTTTTCCATGGGGGAGCACCATTTTTGAGTTTTTCTACTAAACCCAGGACCCTGAATTCACTATATCTGGTCTCCCACAGTACACAGAACATGGAAATGCAATTATTTTAGTAAATATAAACTGATCAATACCTTTTCTCATCAGCAGTTAGAACAGTCTTGTGACTTCTATCAGTGTCCTGCAGGGCACTGGTTAAAGTGGTTGTAAAGCTTCAAGGTTTTTTGCCTTAATACATTCTATGCAATAAGGTAAAAACCTTCTGTGCTGCATTGCCCCCCCCCCTCTTTTTTTTACCTGAGCCCGATCTGATCCAGCGATGTGCATGGGTGCAGCAGCTCCAGCCACAGTCTCTTTCCTCATTGGACAAATTGATAACAGCAGGAGCCATTGGTTACCCTTGATGTCAATCAAATCCAGTGACACGGGAGCAGGGGGGCTATGGATGCAGCAGCAGGACTCGCAAGGGTGCCCCCAAGGAAAGCAGCTTTCTGTGGGGGCACCCGATGAAGAGGAGGGGCCTGGTGCGCCGGTGGGGCACCCCAGAAGAAGAGGATTGGGTAATCGTTTTTGCACAGAGCAGGTAAGTATAGGTATGTTTGTTATTTAAAAAAACAAGGGATTACAATCACTTTAAAGCTTGTAGGAGGAGTTTTCATTCTCCCCTGATTGTCCTATGGTGCTGCAGGACCCTTGACCCTCTGTCTGGACAGTGCTAATTAGCCCTGTGCTGAATACATGCACTCTCCCAAGAAAAAAAAAACATCTCTTGCAATACACACCAAAATGAACACATGCAACTTGCCCCCAAGGCTCTGTTCTATCAGGAGATTGTTTGGGGACTGTGGGAGAAAGGGAGGATCAGAGAAGACAGGATCAAACAGCCTTTTAACACAATGCAGAGGATTAACCCCCTGGGTTCCACAGTGAGGATAAGAAGCATGCTTTACTATCTGATTTTACTGTGGTGGGTTTAATAACACTTTAAAATAATGTCTTCATGCATTGATCACAAAATGACTAACCAGAATAACAAAAATCTGTTGCATTGCGTAGCAGATATACAGTGCCAGCACTGAGTTGGTAGCACTGATGGCATATTAAATGAAAACTGTAGAGATGATGTATGAAAGCTGGTACTGCTGACCTCTGCTGAGAATGTTAATGCTAATATTGCTAATTCTTTGGCTTTTACTGATTCTGTCTATGAACAGATGTAGCCTGCTTTCATTCTGTATTTGAGATCAGTTTAGGATGCATAAAAGATCATTCAGAGTTCAGTGACAGATGCATTTCATCTTCTAAGAAAAAGAAACAGTTCTAATGTAAACAAAAGCCTGTTAACTCTGGTCGTTTAGCAAGTATGCTGTTTAGGAACTCTAGCTTCACTCTGACGTTTCTTATCTGCATGTTTGTTTTATACCTATTCCTATACCTATACGTAGGTTCGCAAAAGGGCTTCGGGGGGGCATGCACACGCTCGTGCCCCCATTAGGCAGTGGGGAAGCCGATCCACAGGGACGGCGGACATGATTGCCGCCAGGCACCCGCGATCGCTCGAAGTGGAGAGAGAACGACGGCCTGCTGTTGTGAATATAGCAGACCGTTGTTCTCTCTGGAATGAACACAGAGCGCCTGTGATCCTCCTATTTAGGAACACAGGTCTCTGTATTGATTCCACAAGCCCATCCCCCTCAAACACCCCCTAGGCTCAAACTTAACGCTTTGATCGTCCCTGGGTTATTCCCTTCCCTGCCAGTGTCATTATTACAGTAACAGTGCATATTTTTAGCACTGATTACTGTATTAATGTCACTGGTCCCCCCAAAAGTATCAAAAATGTCAGTTAGGGGTCCGATCTGTCTGCCGCAATGTTGCACTACTGCTAAAAATCGCAGATCGCCGCCATTACTTGTAAAAAAAATAAATAAATAAATAAAAATTACATAAATCTTTCCCCTAGTTTGTGGACGCGATACCTTTTGCGCAAACCAATCAAAATATGCTTACTGGGATTTTTTTACCAAAAATATGTAGCAGAATACAAATTGGCCTAAAATGATCAAAAAATTAGATTTTTGCATTTTTTTTTATTGGGAATATTATATAGCAGAATGTGAAAAATATTGTTTTTTTTTTCAGAATTGTCGGTCTTTTTGTGTTTATAGAACAAAAAATAAAAGTCGCACAGGTGATCAAATGCCACCAAAAGAAAGCTCTATTTGGTGGGAAAAAAAGGACATCAAGTTTTTTATGGTACATTGTCGCAAGACTGCGCAATTGTCCGTTAAAGTAACACAGTGCCGATTCGCAAAAAATGGCCTGGTCATTAAGTTGTTAAAGCCAGACAACTAGCATTTTTAGGAGAAGGTCAGCAATAGCAGTCTTCATATCCACCCAGTACAGGTTTTCTTTAATACACAATAATACTACCACTGGCTATAAAACTGAGAGGCACACCTTAAATACTTGACATTTCTGATTTGTATCTATTATTTAGCATGTTACACCTCTAAGCATTTAGAGCCCAGGTGTAAATTCCCCAAAATCTAGCAGACTGTCCAACACAGATTTCTCCAAATATGCAGAATGACATAACCTAGTATTAGAATAGCAATTCATTGGGCTATGATTTTGAAACCTAGTAGAATAGCGTCCTTGTTCTTACATTGTTTAATGGCCTCAATAGTGTCTTTGTTAAAATTAATGTATTCTAAAATTCCGATTTTTCGTTACCAAAAGATTTTATTGAAGACTTCACAGAAATGTCAAACCAGTATTTTTAAAATGCATTATCTATTATGTTGAAAAGGCTGTTTTTATTATTCCAACAACCATTAGTTCTGTGTTAACTCAAGTTTAAACCTTGGTGCTTTTATCTCCAGATTTGGAATGTATACACCATTTTATTGATAAAAGGAAAACCACAGACATACAGATAATGTTTTCCATCTCTTCAGTTTGTCTTTTCTGGTTTGACTGGAAGACATCATCATTCAAGAGATGACAGCATTAATAACTTTTATATAGGGAATCCTGAACATAAGAAACATCTTAAAAACCGTGTTCATGGGCTGGCAACACCTAGCTTAATAAAAGCTAGAGATGTAACAAATTCAGCATCACTTGTGACAATTGGCCCATTTAAGAATACATTTTTTGTTGGATTTAGGCACACTGCTGCCTCCAATCAGGAAGGGGAGTAGGCATGTCAAAAGGCACCCTATAGACTTTGAAGCTGGTTGCAATAGAAAGTGGGAGATAAAATCCAGGATGGGAGAACTATTGTGGACTTTTATTAATCAATGGACTACAGTTCCCAGGTGAGGCAGTGACAGGGGAGGAGGAAGGCGCGGTATCCTACATACCACAACTCCTGGGCATTGCCCCATTGTAAAAGGGTGCACCCAGTACTTCCAGAAAAGGGCAAACCCAGCCAAACCACATTTCAGGAGGCCCTATCTTATGAAACTTGCAAGATGGCACAAATGAGCTGAGAAAGAAACCTATCCCTCTGATCCTTTGGGGAAGGAATACACACCATCACAGACTGATCTGCTGGACCCACAAGCTCTAATGTCACAATTTGAGGTCATGCTACATAAATCCCTAGATAAGTTATCTAAATTATATTATATATTTGAAAATGAACCCTCTTGCTGGTGGAACATTGCAACAGAATTACAGCAGTGATCAATGGTTATGAGGCGGAAATAGAAAAACTGCAACACATAAACATGACCTTGCTGTCACAGCTTGAGGACTCAGAGAATTCAAACCATAGACCTAATTTGGGATTAAGAGGCCTTCTGAGTCAAAAGTGGACCTATAGTCCACAGTGACTACCTTATTACAGGCACTGGTACCTAAAATACTGATAGAGAGACTGGAATTAAACAGGATACACAGGGCCCTCTCCAGATGCTCTCCTGCATTATAGAGAACCTTCACTTTTACTACACCAGAGAATGCTTGTTGCAAGCAGTGAGGGGCAAATCCACCTTGGAATTTCAGGACCACGTTTGCTAACTGTTCACCAACCTCCCACTGGCTATTTGCCAAGTGACAAAAAATCAAACCTAATTTGCGGATTCTGCAATCTAGCCACATTTGTTATTGTTGGAGATACCTATTTAGAATTCAGTTCAGATATTGACCATACCTCCTGGACCTATTATCATCCCATTTACTAATAAATACAGACATTAAACTACTGGCCAAAGTGCTTGCAGGATAAATCTAGTGCTCACAGGTCTCATTTATAAAGACCAGGTAGGGTTTATTCAGGGAAGGCAAGTAGTGTCAGATCTCCATCCTCCTCCATGCCAAAGGAAATGCCCCATAATGCGTTTTTCCATTGACATCTAAAAGGAGTTTGATTCCCTGGACTGGGATTAGGATTAGGGTTCTATATAGCTCTCCACGGGCCTACATTGGATACTCTGGTTTTCGGTCAGATGAGTTTTCCTGAGACAAGACAGGGTTAAGCCACCCCCCGTCTCCATTCCTGTATGCTCTTGCAATTGAACCCTTGGTTCAAGCTATTCATCAACATAAGTACCTACAGGGGATAGGGTGGAAAGCTATGACTATAAAAATTGGTTTATTTGCTGATGACACCCTCCTTACCTTACCTCTGATTCCTCTCCCAAACTTTTTGCCTTCATGCACTTTTTGATGCACTTTTTGCACTTAAGGACCAGGCCTATTTCTGACACTTGTTTTTTACATGTTAAAATTTGTATTTTATGCTATAAATTACTTAGAACCCCCAAACATTACATACATATATTTTTTTAGCAGAGCCTAGAGAACAAAATGGAGATCATTGCAATACTTTATTTCACACTGTATGTGCGCAGCAGTCTTACAAACACAATTTTTTGGGGAAAAACACATTTTTTTAAATAAAAAATAAGAAAACAGTAAAATTACCCCAATTTGTTTTTATACTGTGAAAGATAATGTTACGCCGAGTAAATAGATACCCAATATGTCATGCTTCAAAATTACGCACGCTCGTGGAATGGCGACAAACATTGCAATGTACTTAAAAATCTTTATAGACAATGCTTTAAAAATGTCTACAGGTTACTAGTTTAGCGTTAGAGGAGATCTAGAGCTAGAATTATTGCTCTTGCTCTAACGATCTTGGTGATACCTCACATGTGGGGTTTGAACACCGTTTACATATGTGGGCTTGACATGTGTATGCATTCACTTCTGCGCATGAGCTCAGAGGGGCAGAGAGCTTCAAATTTATTTTTTCTTATTTATTTTACCTTTTTATTTTTTATTTTTACACTGTACCTTCAAAAAAAAATAAAAAATTTGATCACTTTTGTTACTATTAGAAGGAATGTAAACATCCCTTTTAATAGAAAAAGTCAGGACAGGACCTCTTTATTGTGAGATCTTGGGTCAAAAAGACCTCAGATCTCACATCTACATTTAAAATTCAAAAAGAAAATTTCATTTTTTTTTCAGCATAAAAAAAGGGCCCTTTAAGGCTTTCGGGAGGAAGCAACGTATGACATTGCTCCGGTCCTCCAAGGTCATAGAGTCGAGTGGGGCCATCTTGCCCTCACTCAACTTCCTGCCTGGGACATGGACAGATCAGATCGTTTTCCCCACTACTGACTGCTCCGGTAAGTGGGGAAAATGACCGGGGAGGGGGCACCTCTCCCGCCGCCCATATAAGTGAATCCGCCACTGGAACCACTTTTGTGTGAAAAAGAACCGCCCGCCCTGTAAGAAAATACAGGGGTTATGGCAGCTATCTAATGCCATAACACTGGTAGTTAACGTCAAAATACCGACGTAAAAATGCGGCGGGCGGTCCAGAAGTGGTTAACTCCTTTGGTCAGCTATCCAGTCATTTTGTTAATGAGGCAAATTCCAATTCTCTGAGCATCTCTTTGTCCTGCGGTATGCTGCACACTCTCCAGCAATCCTTTGCATTCTCCTAAACTCTTTCTTCTTTGTTCTATTTAGGCAATAAAGTTTAATTAAAGGGATTTTTTAGAGTTTTGGATAGAGTGGAGAGGGATTAGAACACCTTTCAATTTTTTTTTTCTGTCTGTGCCCTGGTTAGGGAGATTCACCCTCTCTATTTGTCTGTTTACTGTTATCACCAAAAGGGAAAGTAAAAGAAATCCCAAATTTTGGGTTGACATCAGAACAGTTATGGCGCTTTTCCACTGCATGGAACCGAACGGTTCGGCTCGTTTTTTTGCTTTTCCACTGCTGGTCCTGCATGGTACAGTGTAGGAACGGTTCGGTACGGTACGGTGGCGCTTTTCCACTACATGGAACTGAATGGTACGGCTCTCTAAAACAGTACCACCTCGATTGGGGTTCCAAGAGGTACCATACCGGTACCATATCCCACAATCCTAGCCACTGATTGATCAGAGAATCGTTGTTATCCCACCCACTTAACTTTAGTACTACTTTAGTGGAAAAGCAAACCATACCAAACCGTACCGAACCGTTCCAAGATCGTACCATGCGGTACCAGTAGTGGAAAAGCAAACCGGGCCAAGCAGGGCCGAGTAGAGCCGAGCCGGTACTTGCAGTGGAAAAGTGCCATTATAGAAGTGAACTCTTCCAATGGAGACACTAGTTCTGATGACCCTAGTAACACACCGGGATTCCTTCACTTTAGAGGGATTACCTCTCACTGCCTGCTTCAGCTATGGAACAGGAACTGAAGGGAAATCTGCCCAATAGGACACATATGGCAAAAAAAAAAAAGAGAATTTATAACCCTCCCTTACTCTTTCCAAATTTTTAAAAAGAAATCAGCTTTGCCATTAGCTACACTTTAACCTTACTTTGTCATACAAAACTATTTATCAGGCTAATTATCCCAAATTGTTTAACTATCGAAACTCTTTACTGATATCCTTGGAAAAGCATAACATATCCTGGCTGGGCAGAATTACGACAGTGAAGATGACATTGCTGCCCAACTGCAGAGATAAATACCACCCTTTATTTGGAAGGCTACCTTCCATTGAGTGACTAAATCTATCTTAGATAGGCCTAAACTTCAGGGTGGACTAGGCCTCCCTCTCCTTCACAGGTACTACCAGGCCACCCATTTGGCAGTCCAAAAAAGTAACCCGTTTGTGTGTATCCCTGAAAGCATACCTCTACACTCCAGTTTCAGAAAGCAATACTTCTTTGGCTGCCCCACCAGGTATCATTACCATGCCCCATTACTAAACACCCTAAGGCTTTGGGATAGCTTGAAATGCCAGAATAAATCTATTTAATCACACACCCAATTACTATTGATAATGGGCATCCCCAAGTTTCATAGCTAGTCAGGTTGAAAAAGACACTAGTCTATCTAGTTCAACCAAATTGAAAAAACACACACAAATAGAAAACCGCCATATACATTACCCTCAACCCCCAGTTGATTCAGAGGAAAAAAAAAACAATAAAGCATGATCCAGTTTGCTCAAATTGGGGAAAAATCCTCCCTGATCCCCTGGGAGGCAATTAAACATTCCCTGGATCATCTACCTTTGGACTTATTACCTCTAAAAGTTAGTATCCAGTTATATTTTGTGCATTTAGGATCCATTTCTTTTTGAAAACAATCTACTGAGCTGGCCAGAACTAGTTCTTGAGAGAGCCTATTCCACATTTTCATAGCTCTTACTGTGAAGAAGCCTTACCTTATGTGAAGGTTAAATCTTTTTTTCCTGTAGATGTAAAGAGTGCCCTCTTGTCCTCTATAATGACCTAAAAGCGACTAACTCTACACCAAATTCACTATATTGATCATTTTTGTATTTATACATGTTGATCATATCCTTCCCTTCATCACCTCCTCTTAAGAGAGAATAAATTCAGTTCAGCTAATCTTTCCTCATAGCTCAGCTCCTCTATGCCTCTTATCAGTTTGGTTGCCCTTTTCTGTACCTTGTCCAGTTCTCCAATATTCTTTTTGGGAACTGGTGCCCAAAACTAAACTGTGAATTCCAGATTAAGTATTACTAATGATTTGTACCGGGATAAAATTATACCTCTTTCTCTGGAGTCTACATCTCTTTTAATACAAGAAAGTATTTTGGTCCCTTTAGAAACTGCAGCTTGACATTGCATGTTATTATTAGGTTTATGATCTACCAGAACACCTAGATCTTTCTCCACCATTGACTCCCCCAGTTGTTCACCTCTTATAATGTATGATGCATGCATACTTTTAGAGCCGGTCCACACTAGCGCCACTTGTCAGGCGACTTGTCAGCCTGACAAGTCGCGCTCCCTCGCGGTCCATTGACCGCTACAGGACCCGTTCTAATAGGAGCGACACAAGTCGCTCCGACTTAGAAAAAGGGTCCTGTACTACTTCGGGGCGACCTTGGAGCGACTTGCGTTGACTTCAATTATGTGAAGTCCCTGCAAGTCGCTCCGAAGTCGTGGTGCATGGTAATGCACAAGTCGCCCCCGGAGTAGTAAGGAGTCGTGTCGCCTCATTGTGAACCGACTCTTAGACCCCAAGTGCATAACTTTATATTTATTAATATTAAACCTCATTTGCCACATACTGTAGTTGCCAAATTAAATCACGCTTTGAGGTTGGCTTGTAAATTGGAAACATCCAGTCAGGACATAGCTCCACTGCATAGCTTGGTGTCTTCTGCAAACACAGAAATTGTACTTTTAACACTGAACCTTGGGGTACACCCCTAATAACCTTAGACCATTTAGTGTATGAGTCATTCTCTACTCCCTGAATATGGTCTGTAAGTCAGTTTTCTATCCATTTAAAATCTGAAAAATCCAAGTATACTATATCCACAGCCACTCCTTTGTCTAAGTTTTTGCTTACTTCCTCATAAAAAGAATTTCGATTTGTTTGACAACTTCAGTCTTTTGTGAATCCATGCTTAAAATATTTTTTATAGCAACAACTCTTCTTTGTGTTCTTTTATTAAACTCCCCAGTATCTTCCTGACTATAGAAGTTACCCTCAATTTACAACACCAAGTTAGCCTATATTATCTAGCTTCATCACAATTTATACCTAACCATTCACTTCCTGATGAACTCAGGCATTATCCTTTTTAAAAAAAAAAACTTTGCTCTAGGGATGATTTCCAATATTTCCAAATTAAACACTTTCTCCTGCCCCCCAATGTGACAAGTGAGATCTATCTTCCTATACAGCCTTCAAGTGGTCATATTCTCTTTTTTTCATTCAAGCTTCATGAGCGGACACACGATGAAGGAAGAATGGAGCCAGATATAGATAGATATAACACAGCCAAGAACTTCTCACAGATTTTGGTGGTGGAGGCAAATTAACCACTTAAGCCCCGGAAGATTTTACCCCCGTTCCGACCAGGGTTTTTTTTTGCGATTCGGCACTGCGTGACTTTAACGGACAATTGCGCGGTCGTGCGACGCTGTACCTAAACGAATTTGGCGTCCTTTTTTTCCACAAACAGAGCTTTCTTTTGGTGGTATTTGATCACCTGTGCGATTTTTTGATCACGCGCTATAAACAAAAAAAGAGCGTCAATTTTGCAAAAATAACAATATTTTTCACATTTTTTTATATGAAATTCCCCCAACAAAAAATGTAAAAATCTAAATTTTTTAACATTTTCGGCCAATTTGTTTTATGCTACCTATGTTTGGTAAAAAAAAATCGCAAAAAGCGTATTTTGATTGATTTGCGCAAAAGTTATCGCGTTTACTAACAAAGGGAAAGATTTTTGTCATTTTTGTTGTTTTTTTTTTAACGCGTAATGGCGGCGATCTGCGATTTTTTGGGATTTTTTTTCGATACTGCGACATTGCGGCGGACAGATCGGACCCTTGACTGACATTTTTGACACTTTTGGGGTTACCAGTGACATTTCTACAGTAATCAGTGCTATATATATGCACTGTTACTGTAAAAATACACTGGTAGTGAAGGGGTAAACTTTATTTGGGAGGGAGGGGCTGTGTGTGTCCCTAGGGGCATGCTTTCTACTGTGATTGGCTGTGGCTTCAGCTGTAAGGACACTGATCAACGGATCTACATAGTAGATCCATGTGATCAGTGTCTTTGCAGCGAGGAGAATGACAGGCAGCTTGTTTACACAAGCTGCCTGACATTCTCCCTCTCCCCCGCCGATCGCCGAGTGGCCGGCGGACATCGGTCCGTTGGTCACACGCGCGGGGGGGTCCGTGACCACGCGGGAGCGGGAGCGCGCCTCCGGGGGCGCGCGCTCGCTCCCTAGACCCTCACAAGCAAGCAACGTAGCCCTACGTTAGTTTGCCTGTGAGGGGCTGACCGCCGACGTAGATAGTCGTGCGGCGGTCGGCAAGTGGTTAAAAGCCTCCTCACTGCCGGTATCTGGTCCCTTCAAGAATCTCTCGTACTTCCTGTTTGCTAATTTAGTGGGAATGAAAGTAAAAAGGTTTTGGGTCTAGAAAATCGCAGGGTCACAGGCATGTCTTTTCATATAGATGCTTATCAGGCACACCTTTAAACAAGCAACCTGAGGAGCGAACAATTGCCCAATTCAAACTCATCACACACATTTTTATAGTGGCAAAAAAGTAATGTCCCGTTTGTGGAAAGCCCAGATTGTTCTCGTCATGGAGGTCAAGCACTGGGTCTCACAAGGCATGGGCTTTGAAAAGGTTACTGATAGGCAAAAAAGGACAATGGCTAATTTCTGGAAGTTATGGGAACCATAGATAGAGTGTTATTTAATGCTCACTTTTTGCTCTGACTCATTGACTCTTTAAATATTGAGGACTTTTAACAATTTCCCCACCCCCCTTTATCCTACTCACCTCAACCTCTCCCCCCTCCTTTTACTTTACCTTCATCTCTCGCTTTACTTTCATCCTCTTCTGGGGTAAAGAGGGCACGGAATTGATGTACTAACTCTTATTTATCTTCTTCCACCTTTTTTGTTTACCTTATTGTTCTCCTTTCCCTTTTTCCCTACTCGTGCTCTGTATTGTGACTAATCATGCTTTGAATATGTTTTTGAAAAAACGATAAAAATTGATTGAATGAAGAATCATCTGGCAATATACAGCTTGAAATGTTTGGCTATGCTTCTCAGATATGACTGGGTTTGCCTCAGCCCATTACAGCTATGGGATATACACAGGGCCGCTGATAGGGGGGGACCACCAGCCCTCTTGTAGGGGGCCCGAGCACACAGGGGGGCCCACACAGAGAGGGGGATTAGTGATGGACAACAAATACAGAAATCTTCCTCCCGCACCTGAATCTGATCTGCCCCTCAAGCACAAACCCCCTAGCACAAACCACACAGTACAGGCCCCCTAGCACAAACCCCACAGTACAGGCCCTCAGCACTAATCCCACAGTACAGACCCCCTAGCACTAATCCCACAGTACAGACCCCCTAGCACAAACCCCACAGTGCAGACCACCTAGCACAAACCCCACAGTACAGACCCCCTAGCACAAACCCCACAGTACAGACCCCCTAGCACTAATCCAACAGAACAGACCCCCTAGCACTAATCCCACAGTACAGACCCCCTAGCACTAATCCCACAGTACAGGCCCCCTAGCACTAACCCCACAGTACAGGCCCCCTAGCACAAACCCCACAGTACAGACCCCCTAGCACTAACCCCACAGTACAGCCCCCCTAGCACAAACCACACAGTACAGACCCCCTAGCACAAACCCCACAGTACAGGCCCCCTAGCACAAACCCCACAGTACATGCCCCCTTCAATGTAGTGACCAGTATATATGCCCCTTTTCAATGTAGTGACCAGTATACATTCCCCCTTTCAATGCAGTGACCAGCATACATGTCCCCAATGCAGTGACCAGCGTGCATGTCCCAAATGCAGTGACCAGCGTACATGTCCCCAATGCAGTGACCAGCGTACATGTCCCCAATGCAGTGACCAGTGTACATGTCTCCAATGCAGTGAACAGTGCACATGTCCCCAATGCAGTGACCAGTGTACATGTCCCCAATGCAGTGACCAGTGTACATGTCCCCAATGCAGCGACCAGCGTACATTTCCCCAGTGCAGAGATCAGCGTGCGTGCTTCCAATGCAGTGACCAGTGTACATGTGATTTCCCCAATGCAGAGATCAGCTTGCAGCATGCCCCCTTCAAAGCAGACACTTACCTCACTAGTCACGGATGGCGTGCTGCTCTGAGTCGGCCCGGGCGGCGGCGGGACTACACTGTCTGCGGATGTGGTGCGGTGCGTGACCAGCGTGCATGTCCCCAATGCAGCGACCAGTGTACATGTCCCCAATGCAGTGACCAGCGTACATGTCCCCAATGCAGTGACCAGCGTACATGTCCCCAATGCAGTGACCAGCGTACATGTCCCCAATGCTGTGACCAGTGTACATGTCCCCAATGCAATGACCAGCGTACAAGTCCCCAGTGCAGTGACCAGCATACATGTCCCCAATGCAGTGACCAGCGTACATGTCCCCAATGCAGTGACCAGCGTACATGTCCCCAATGCAGTGACCAGTGTAAATGTCCCCAATGCAGTGACCAGCGTACATGTCCCCAATGCAGTGACCAGCGTACATGTCCCCAATGCAGTGACCAGCGTACATGTCCCCAATGCTGTGACCAGCATACATGTCCCCAATGCAGTGACCAGTGTACATGTCCCCAGTGCAGAGATCAGCGTGCGTGCTTCCAATGCAGTGACCAGTGTACATGTGATGTCCCCAATGCAGAGATCAGCGTGCAGCATGCCAGACACTTACCTCACTAGTCACGGATGGCATGCTGCTCTGAGTCGGCCCGGGGCGGCGGCGGGACTACACTGTCTGCGGATGCGGTGCGGTGGTGACACGAACTGGACAGTCACACTATCTTCTTCTTCCTCACATGCGGCAGTGGCTCTCCTGTCTCCTCTCTTCTCCGGACGGCGTGCTGCTCTGAGTCAGCCCGGGGCGGCGGCGGGACTACACTGTCTGCGGATGTGGTGCGGTGGTGACACGAACTGGACAGTCACACTATCTTCTTCTTCCTCACGCGCGGCGGCGGGTCTCCTCTCTTCGGCGCCGGTGGGCGGGAACTGAAGGTGAACGTGAAGCCGGGGCGGTGCACCGCCCCCAGGCATCACGTCACCATGTCCGATGTCCTCCTGTGATTGGTCCAGGCTGGACTCTGGACCAATCACAGCCTGGACATCGTTAAAGTGGGGTGTGTCAAGGCGCATTGCTCTGCGCCCCGATGACCCCCAGAAGAGCACCAATCGGCGCCTCTGCCGGGTGAGGGTGGGGTCAAAAACCCCACCCCCCCCATACCCAGCACTAAGTCCGGCGCCCCTAGTGGGTGAAAAATTGACTTTTTTTTTATTTAAGCTTTTTTTTTTGCTTGTGTTTGGGGGGGCGGGCCGCCACTGCTTCACAACCACTTTAATTAAGTGGCACTTCCGCTTTTGCTCATCTGAACACCTTTTCTCTGTTTCTTCACTAAGCATCTCTGCAGCTGCTGCTTTACATCTACATAAAACTGAATACTGACTGACTGCTTTCAATGTCCTTATGGTAAACTATGCATCTCTGCTGCTTCACATCCACCTAAAACCTAATACTGACTGGACCGATATCAACTTTCCTTGATGACTTCTCTGCCTGGATACCCTACTCTCTCTCTTCCAGTGGCAGCTGGTGTATTGGGGGCGCAGGGGTGCCGCCCCCCATCCATGCGTCCGGCCCCCTAATCTACATGCGGGGCGCTGGACGCATGGAGTTCAATGGGGCCTTTTCTTTTCTTTTTTTGTCATGTGACTAGAGCCAGAGGCAGTGTGCCCCGAGCCCACCCACTTGTGTGACAATAGCGAACTCAATCTAACCAAAACCGAGCTCATAATATTTCCTCACCTACATGCCTCTTCCCTGGGCTTCTCTGCCAAGTTCAATGGCACAGCCAACAAACAGTCCCCCCCATGCCAGGGTGCTAGGTGTAATCCTGGACTCTGAACTCTCTTTTCGGCCCCACATCCAATCACTGTACAAAGCTTAAGAAAAAAAGAAATATCCGCGCTTGTGGAGAAGATGGTTGGCTGCAGCCTACCTCAAAAATATGGGCAATAAAGTCAATATTCAATGAATAATGGGGATGGTGAGGTAAATGGTGCTGCCTATGGAGTGTAGTGGTGTGATATTAATAACTTGGCATCCCAATAAGAATAATATAATACAATAATACACAAAAGCATTCAACAGTATGTATAAATATAAAGTGCAATAAATGGTGGTGGGTGAATAAGTAGGTAAAAATAAAATGCTTAGTGAGCAAACAAATGACCAGGTACAATGAGTAAATCGCCAAAAAAAGAAATATATATGTATATCGGTCACTTATAGAAGTGGAAAGGAATGTAGGAAATATATAATGAAGTGAATCAACAAAAAGTTGATAAATTGGTGAGTATAGTGACTCCAACAAAGATTGGGTATATTAAATATAATATATCTATGCGTGAGGTAAATAGGTGAATAGATATACAAGGGCTTAAAGTGAACAAGTGCAGAAATGGTCCTCGCCAGGAGCGTGATGATGACGTCATTGATGACGAAACGCGTAGAGCGTAGGTACGTCATTTCCGCAACATTGGAACGCAGATCCGGCGGTTGACTCACACAGCGTCCCGGAAGTCACCGCTAAAGAGGGATTTGCGGTACCTAATTCATTGCTCACTCGCTTTACCTTTATCAAATGTGAGTACTATTTTATTTATAATAAAGGACACCTTTTAAAACAGTACCTCACTATGTAAGGCTCTTTCTCCTGTTTATGACCCGGATATCATGTTTACACCTGATGGATGTGATCTGCATATGAGGCTATATTTACCCTATACCCTATTCTGAATACACTATTCATATGGGAGAGATGACCCAGGATTTACCAGTGAAGTGATTGGTATACAACCCCTGGCTGAGGGCATATAGTGTTTACATCACGCTGGTTACCCCTGTAGGGGTGACGACTTCTGGTGAATGCGGGAGATATTGGAGGGGAGCACTGATTTCCTCACCTTGGCACTCAGCATCTGGATCACCCTGGAAATCACCCATCAACTGGAACTTAACCTTCCTTTTTTATTAGTCACTTTAATAGACTTTTTGGACTTTTTTGTTCATCTTATATCATTTTAGATATTTACATTTATTTATTGATTTTTTTGCCATTTTTTGGCCACTGTTTCTTCACATCTTTTTGGTCCATATCTCTTAGGACCATTTCTGCACTTGTTCACTTTATGCCCTTGTATATCTATTCACCTATTTACCTCACGCATAGATATACTATATTTAATATACCCAATCTTTATTGGAGTCACTATATTCACCAATTTATCAACTTTTTGTTGATTCACTTCATTGTATATTTCCTACATTCCTTTCCACTTCTATAAGTGACCGATATACATATATATTTCTTTTTTGGCGATTTACTCATTGTACCTGGTCATTTGTTAGCCCACTAAGCACTTTATTTTTACCTACTTATTCACCCACCATCACTTATTGCACTTTATATTTATACATACTGTTGAATGCTTTTGTGTATTATTGTATTATATTATTCTTATTGTGATGCCAAGTTATTAATATCACACCACTACACTCCATAGGCAGCGCCATTTACCTCACCATCCCTATTACTGTACAAAGCTTGCCACTTCAACCTCCACAACATCTCCAAAATAGACCCCTTTCTAATCAATGACAACACAAAGCTTCTAATTCACTCTGTTCATCTCTCGCCTTGACTAATGCAACCCTCTCTTGGATTACCTTTACATAGGATATCCCCCCTTCAGTCCATCACGAATGATGCCGCCAGACTTGTCCACCTTACCAAGCATTCAGTGTCTCCTCTCCCTCTGACAATCTCTTCATTGGCTGCCACTCCCCCAACTAATTAAATTCAAAATACTAACAATAACTTACAAAGCCATCCACAACTCAGCCCCCAGCTACATCACTAACCTAGTCTTAAAATACCAACCAAATCGTTCTTTTAGTTCCTCCCAAGACCTCCTGCTCTCTAGCTCCCTCGTCACCTCCTCCTATACTCACCCAGGGCCGGCGCCACCTATAAGGTGACCCAGGCAGTCGCCTAGGGCGCAACTCAGCAGGGGCACCAGCATCCTGCTTGCTGCACCGTCTGCAATTAGTATGCTGGCGGGTGCAGGCGGCGCCCCTCTTGCTGTGCTAACCTGTATGTGTCGGCTCGGCGGCGCCCCTGGCACGGCTGTGTCATCATCATGTCTGTGCTGTGTGTGACAGACAGTGTGAGTCTCTCTCCTTCTTTCAGTGCGTCTGAAATCTTTTCAGCTTTGACCGCGCATGCGCACTAGGACTAGGTTTCCCCCTGCCGATGACGTCACCCGGTGGAGGATGATGGATGGAGGTCACTTCCTGTGTTTCCTGCACACAGAGGAGAGGAGGTGGGCTGATCTGAGGTCTGTGATTTTTTCTAACTAATACTAACTTGCAGGGGGGGGGGGCTGTATGGAGATCGAGGGGTGTATGAAGATGGGGGGGTGTATGGAGATGGGGGGTGTATGGAGATGGGGGGTGTATGAAGCTGGGGGGGGTGTATGGAGATGGGGGGTGTATGGTGCTAGGGGGGTGGAGATGGGGGTGGAGATGGGGGGGTTGTTTGGAGATGGAGGGTGTATGAAGCTGGGGGGGTGTATGGAGATGGGGGGATGTATGTCATTTTCCTACCATCCCTCCCCACCCCCTGTCATCTTCATCCCCCCGTCAGCTTCCTACCATCCCACCCCTGTCATCTTCACCCCCCCTGTCAGCTTCCTACCATCCCACCCCTGTCATCTTCATCCCCCTGTCAGCTTCCTACAATCCCACCCCTGTCATCTTCATCCCCCCTGTCAGCTTCCTACCATCCCACCCCTGTCATCTTCATCCCCCCTGTCAGCTTCCTACCATCACACCCCCTGTCATCTTCATCCCCCATTCAGCTTCCTACCATCCCACCCCCTGTCATCTTCATCCCCCCTTTCAGCTTCCTACCATCCCACCCCTGTCATCTTCATCCCCCGTTAGCTTCCTACCATCCCACCCCCTGTCATCTTCATCCCCCTTGTCAGCTTCCTACCATCCCACCCCCTGTAGTCTTCCTCCCCCTGTCAGCTTCCTACCATCCCACCCCTGTCAGTTTCCTACCATCCCACCCCTGTCATCTTCATCCCCCCTGTCCGCTTCCTACCATCACACCCCCTGTCATCTTCATCCCCCCCGTCAGCTTCCTACCATCCCACCCCTGTCATCTTCACCCCCCCTGTCAGCTTCCTACCATCCCACCCCTGTCATCTTCATCCCCCCTGTCAGCTTCCTACCATCACACCCCCTGTCATCTTCATCCCCCCGTCAGCTTCCTACCATCCCACCCCATGTCCTCTTAATCCCCCCTGTCAGCTTCCTACCATCTTCATTTCTACAGGGGTTGAAGGGGTGGAGAGGGGGGTGTCAGCCTGTCACTGTTCAGACCATACATTGCACACTGAATCAAATTGGTCTGCATGGCTGTCATCCCAGAAGGAAGCCTCTTCTAAAGATGATGTACAAGAAAGCCCGCAGACAGTTTGCTGAAGACAAGCAGACTAAGGACATGGATTACTGAAACCATGTCCTGTGGTCTGATGAGACCAAGATAAAATTATTTGGTTCAGATGGTGTCAAGCCTATGTGGTGGTAACCAGGTGAGGATTACAAAGACAAGTGTGTCTTGTCTGCAGTCAATCATGGTGGTGGGAGTGTCATGGTCTGGGGCTGCATGAGTGCTGCTGGCACTGGGGAGCTACAGTTCATTGAGGTAACCATGAATGCCAACATGTACTGTGACATACTGAAGCAGGGCATGATGCCCTCCCTTCGGGGACTGGGCTGCAAGGCAGTATTCCAACATGATAACGACCCCAAACACACTTCCAAGATGACTACTGCCTTGCTAAAAAAGGGTAAAGGTGACGGACTGGCCAAGCATGTCCCCAGACCTAAACCCTATTGAGCATCCTCAAATGGTAGGTGGAGGAGTGCAAGGTCTCTAACATCCACCAGCTCAGTGATGGTGTCATGGAGGAGTAGAAGAGGACTCCAGTAGCAACCTGTGAAGCTGAAAAATAATAGTGGCCACACAAAATATTGACACTTTTGGCCCAATTTGGACATTTCCACTTAGTGGTGTACTCACTTTTGTTGCCAGCGGTTTAGACATTAATGGCTGTGTGTTGAGTTATTTTGAGGGGACAGCAAATTTACACAGTTATACAAGCTGTATACTCACTACTTTACATTGTAGCAAAGGGTCATTTCTTGCGTGTTGTCACATGAAAAGATATAATAAAATATTTTTAAAAATGTGAGGGGTGTACTCACTTTTGTGAGATACTGTGTATATATATATATATATATATATATATATATATATATATATATATATATATATATATATATATATATATATATATATATATATTTATTTATTTTTTTTTACTTTATATCTACTTTTAACTTAACTCCAAAAGTAAATCCCTACTCTAACCTAATCTACCTCTTAACTACAGTAAGTCCTCACACTAACCCCTGTTCTGCTAAATACTCACCTCACTCTTTCCCCAGAATGAAGAAGCTTGTCACAATCAGGGGTCAGGCTCAGAGACCAGTAGCTATAGCAGTAGGGGGACTATCACCGACCAGCAGGACAGGTATACAAGCAGGTCACCCTGATGGATGATGGGGCTCACCTGAGGTATGGAGTCTAAATACTAAATGGTGTTCACCAGAGCTCCTGAAGGTGGAGATGGGTTTTGCGGCGCGTTAGTACTTGGTCGCGGCCCTCCTGATCGCCCCACTAGGAGGTGAGCAAGCCGAGGTTTGTTGCACGTTGGGATCAGGCAGAAGTGTAGTCGAGAAACAACATCGGTAATGAGTGGTAGCAAAAATATGGACGGCAGCAGGGAAGACAAGAGCGAGATATTGGCTGGAGAGAGAGCACAATTAACTGGCAAACAGGAAGTGCAGACACATGGCTTAAATCAGAAGGTTCATGGGAGGAACAAAGAGTTCAAGGTTCAGCAGAAGTCAAGGAACAAGGCCGGGTTGTCCAATGGATCAGACAGGGCACTGTCCGGCATCTCAGATAGCTCAGCAAGAAGAGTCACATCAACAGAGGTCCCAGGTTCAAGTCAAGGCCCTGACACAGCTCCAAGATCATGGCACCTGAAACATTGCTTCATTCTGTGAGGTAGAGGTAACAAACCTCTCACAATGCATATATCGTACAGCTAAGCCTGGAAGAAGATTGTGGAATGTCCTGGTAGTACACAAGTAAAGGTGACCAGATCTCTTACTAACCATTGTTCTTGGTGAACCGTTTATCTATGGCCATTCTTAAGTTGTCTGTTTAGCTTGCAATGTGATTGTACAATTTCTTTTGTAATGTTAGGGACCTCCTAATAATTTCAGCTATTGTACATCTACTTAGGTAGACCAATGTGCTATATACAGTAGTTGTTGGTATATCTAAAGAATATATTATAATTAGATTGTAATGTCCATGATCAGCATTAAGCCTTGTACACACTAAGTTTTTTTTCATTCAGTCCAGCGGGCTGACCAAAAAACAAACTGAGGAGCTCGCTGTACTAACTATGCAATAGCCGATCTTATGTAGGATTTCCAGCATGCCCGTTTTGCCAGTTTCTGTCTGACAAGCTGATGCACACACAGACAATATTTGTCCCATGTGTACCACACTTCAGATATACTATATCAGACATTTGGTACAATAATAAACTGGAATGCTACCCAAAAAAGGATTTAGTACAACTTTTTAATATGGAGACCCAAGTAAAAAAAATTCTGTGACCCCAAGAATCAAATTTTTACAAAAATGACAGCAAAGCCATAAAAGACAAATAACAATGGCCATATAATTAAAGTCTTTATTTAATGAAAGGCATTGGTGTACAAAAAAAACAACGTAACATAGTTACATAGTTACATAGTTAGTGAGGTTGAAAAAAGACATCAGTCCATCCAGTTCAACCTATGAATCCAGTTCAACCTGTGAACAGCTAGACACAGCTGAGTAATCCACAATTAGCCCACATTCTGGACTTAAATGTTGAGTGTTCACAAATTATTGCAAATAATAATAAATGGAAAAAAGATCAGAGGTCCCAGGATCCAAGGTCCCCCACTGACAAAACTGGAAAACCACTTCCGTCTTCTACCTGGCAATATAATTAAAAACAAAAACACTAAATAATGCAGTTCTCTATTAATAAGACCTCACTGGGTGAGTGTGTCAAGGAGTACGCATAACAATTACTGTAGAAAGAATATAAAGCCAACTTGGATCAGATGGACTAGATGTAGTCAACTCTGTGACCAGCATGGACCTACCCCAGCACCTCTCGTCCCTTCTCCCCCTTTCTTTTTCTCCCTCTCCCCTTGCTTGCTGGTACCCTCTTGTACTTTTTCCTTCTTTCCTTAATATTTTTATTATAATTTACTTTAGGTATGTTTTCATTCCCCAATCCTTTTGATTCATAAGATGCTTCATAGACTTATCTGGGGATTTCCTTTTTTTTTTTTTTTTTTTGATACAATACAGATCCAATGTGCCTTTATTAAATCTGATCTAAAGTAGTTATGCTGTTGTTACTGTTGAGTCTTATGAAATCACTAAATGTATGTCTGTATCCTGTTTTTGTATTGAAAAAATAAAATAAAGAATTTACAAAAAATAGTTATTGGAGAATTTTGGCTTTCTTTTTTAAGAACTTCTCATAGCTTCCTATATGTGTCTGTGCTGTCAATCATAGTTGGTGTGATATCACTTTCAAACGATCTGATGATTTTGATCTTGGACACAAAGTGAAAATGCATCCTAAATCCGTTTGTGACCCAGTTTGGGTCCCAATCATTAGTTTAGGAAACACTAAGTTAGCGCATTACAACTTTCTCTGAAAAGAAAAAGTATTATACCCTGAAAATTCTACACTTGCTGGCTGCCCCATCCACTGTGCACAGGAGTAAATACAGGAAGTGGAGTTTCCATTTTTTAATCCTGGCAATACACAAAAGATCTGACATCTAACTGTTCTCACAGCAATTAGCAAGGCTTCCATAGAACAGATTTTGCAGAGATTGTCAAGCATGTTCTGTGAGTATTGCCAGAGAAGTTTGCAACAAAGACACCTCTTAATGTTAGTTGTACTGTACTTTGCAATAGCATAGTAAATAACCCTAAAAGTAACACAAAAATACTAACTAGCCCATAGGCCAAGTGACCAGTTGTTGAATTGCACTTATTTCAATAATTAATACTTAGAGCTGTCAATGACCTAATCACCTGGAGTTGCGTGAGGGACAAATTAAATTCTGTTTCATCTCTGCTGCGGCAAGTATTGTGCCATGCGAGATGAAATTCTAACTTTAATGAATGGAGGGGAACAGTCTTTATTACAACAGACAATATGTAATACTAATTTAACAATTAAGAATTTCCAGAATGGAACTGTTGTTGGTCAACAGGAAACAGTTGTTTACTGAGCCATTAAGAGAAGCAGAAGCATTGAGGTGGGAAGAGAGATTGCAGAAGTTACAAAAGTCACTGGGCTTGGCTTCCTTTCTCTTCCTTACATCATATGGTAGACTTTACTGTAAAGTCCTGACATAGGGGTGGTCTCTGTCACAGAGTGGTAATTTGATGGATTATTGTGTAGAGTTGTCACTGTCTGCTTTGAAAAGTTACATTTCTACATGTCCCCAAAGTGTTGAATGCTTCTGTTGTCCAAAGTTGATGACACAATCTATCAGTTCGCTACAACACCCAAATCAGATTTTCCCTTCAGTCAATTTTAGACAGCACTTTATTAATTTTGACTCTGTCATCGCTTCCGAAGGCTTACAGAAATATTTGTGTCCCGAAGAACGGATTGTATAGGCCACCTTAAATCTGAACATGCAAACACCGTCCAACCATCCTCAAACATCTATCTACTGGTTACATTTGAAATGTTTTGCATTGTGCAGTAATTGTGGGGCACACTGATACATCCTGGCTTTGGCTTATGAATGTAAAACCAAAGTTATTGGACAAGGTTTTCTACCTGTCTAATCTCTCTTTCTCCTGAGTCCTGACAGCTGGTGGTTTCATTGCATGTGGGTACCATAGTGACAATAACTTAAATCTACCTGAAAATGGTCACATCCAATCAGCATGTGTGTGGATAGCCTTGAACAATTCCTTCCCATACACTTTGATAAACAAACCACCCTGGTAGTATAATGAGATTGGATAGTTGCAGGTCATATCATTTGGGGGAATATGGGTATCAACAGTGGAAACCGCCTAGGAGTAAAACATTTGTATGCTGATTTATCTTTGGAAAAATATTGTCAATGCACTATATAGAATATTTTATTTCATTCATTTGTTATTGTTTTTAAATTAATTTAATGATATAATATTTACAAAAAACAATATTTTACAACTAATCCACAGTTGTGACATTTAAAGAAAAACTGCTATATCTTTCCTACCTCTCGTATATGTAAACCAGGGTTTTTCTGGTGACATCATGTTGTCACATGGATTTCATGTGTTTAGGGTAAAGAGGCAGACATAACAGAGCACATGACTGAGTGATCTGACTCATGGACCATTGAGGATCACATATTGTTGGGTAATTCCAAACCCTTCTAGCTGTAAACAGAACTTGTAATGATACAGTTCTAGAGGGAAATGTACTCCACCCTTATAATCACGCCTCATTGCACTGTAATCTACAGATCTGCCGACAAGTGTCTAACATTTCATAACTGTATTTTTTCATGGCTCATGTCAAACACGTGTACATTATGGGTGTACTACATCACTAATATTTGGAAGTCTGAAAAGAATATTCTAATAAAATTAATTCGGTTCAGCAACATATAACTAAAGGAAAACTTTTTTTTTTAGCTTCGGATAGAGTGGAGATGGATTAGAACACCTATCAGGTTTTGCTCTCTCTGTCCCCTTTAAGCCGGCCATATGTGAATCAAAATTTAGCGGGTTCAGCGGAGACGGGCTGAATTTCGATCCATGTATGGGCAGGCAGCACACCATCTTTGTTGCAGAAAAAGCATTTATGTATGTTAATATTATGGTCACTACAAGTTACCAAAGCTTTGGGGGCCATGCTGGACTCCTATATCAAGGCAGAGTACCAACCACCCTAGCCTAAACAATATATTTTTTTATTTATTTATTTTTAGCAAGCATTGCTTTATTTCCTGCACAAATGACATAGTCATGGACAGGGTAATTCTGAGGCATACTTGTTCCATTCAGGTGATTTATGAATGCATGTTTCAGATGGGTAACACAATGGACCAACTAGAAGTGGCATTGAGCAGTCACATGCCCTGGGGAGGAATCTCATCACTAAATACTGAAAGGGAAGATACGTTTAAAGTGGTAGTAAACTCTTCAAAAAAAGCCCAAAAAACTTTCCCCCTGCAAGACAAAGGCATAATGTGCTAGTATGCATCGCATACTAGCACAATATGAAGGACTTACCTTAAAACAAAGCACTCCAGTGATGTGCTGTCACTGCTGCAGAGGCTTCTATCTTCACCTGGTCTTCCTTCCAGGTTCACAGGCTACGGTCGTCTCACGGGAGTCTCAGTAGTGGCACACAGCTCAGAAGGAACGTCACGGTATACCGTTCCTTCAGAGCGCATGCGCCAGTGGCATCACCGGCTGCTGCTCACTAGAATATCTCCTAAACGGTGCACATTTAGGAGATATTCATTTTACCTACAGGTAAGCTTTATTATAAGCTTACCTGTAGGTAAAAATAAAATACGAGCGTTTACTACCACTTTAAGGGCAGTGATTTGGGTTAAGGACACAGACAGTACTCCATCCTTTAAGTTCTACAGCCAAGAGGGTGGGGGTCATTCAGTGTCACTCCTGTAGGGGAATTGGCTTGAATTATATAAGAACTCATTAGTACAAGGTTGCTTATGCTGGTTTGCAAAAGTTCGAAACAGCCATTTCTAAATTTTATAGTTAAAACAACAAAATACCAAGCAGATATTATAGTGACTGAGGCATTGTTTTGCCTAAACTAGAAATGACCTACAAGTGGTGTGCAATTAATTTATAGGAAAGGATGATCCAGGAATATCCAATAGCTGCTCAGGGGATCAGGATGGATTTTTTTCCCCTTCTGGAGAAAATTAGATCATGCTATGCTGGGGTTTTTTGCCTTCCTCTGGATCAACTGTGGGCATAAGGTTGTATATATGGGATTGTATAATATTGTGTGAACTGGATGGACTTGTGTCTTTTTTTCAACCAGACTATGTAACTATATGTAAATTGTTTAATAGAGGATCACTGATCCACCAGGGCAATGGATCGACTCAATTAAACTGATTAAGAGATTCTTTGGATTTATCAGTCCACTTTTGTGCCAGGGTGACACACAGGTACCCCATTTACATAGTGAATGACAATGCAATGCACAGCCTTGTGAATATACCGCATCATTATGATTTGATGTACCAAACATATTTAAGATTAGTACAAGGTTATTCCAATTGGAAGCATTTATTTACTGCACTTTGCACATTAAGGAGGAACTGCAGTCTTCTCACATAATTTGCAAAAAAACATATTTGCCATTCTGAAGCTTCCCTCCAACCACTATGCATACTATTTTATATATACCGTGATTCTGTACTTGCCAAATATGCTGCAGAAATCTCCCTCCACTAAGTCTGGCTGCAGCCATTTTAACTGTGGGCAGCCAAAGCTGCTGCCTGTTCACTTCCTGGATTTGCACAGACACAGAGGCACACAGCCACACATGCACATATATACCCACACATACACATATACAGACACATACATACACATATATACAGACAGACACACTCGCACCATTGCTTGTCTGCACATTTCTCCTCTCTTGATGAATACTCATGGATCTCTGTGTCTCCTGTTATCTCTGCCCCCATCCATCCCCCTCCAGCTCTGCAGCTCTCCTTGTCTCTACTGTGACTCATCTCTCCTCTCTTGCTGGCACACTCTTATGAGAGTGAGAGAGAGAGCTGTGCATGATGTCATTAGCCTAGGTTAATTACCAGACAAGAAAGAGGAAGTGGGCTGTTAAAGGTATTTACAGGCAGGAAAAAAAAAATTACTATCCAAAGTTAAAACAACAAGGGCAGAAGATTTACTAGTTGGAAAGATGAAAAAATGACCGAAATGAAAGGTCCGCTTTAAGCGTATTTATTATACACACATAGGCAGAAGTAAGGATCTTGGTTGAACTTGTGGCAGAAAGAGATTTAATTTACTTTGATCCAATTGGAAGTTTTATTTATTTTTGAGCGCGGCTATTTCATTTTAATTTTCTGATTATCCTCTACCAATAGGACATTGTGCCAGCTGCTCATTTGCCCTTCTTTGGACTTTTATCATTAACATATTCGTGTCCTAGCGCAAATTTCTTTTGTTTTCATGCTAGTATTTATTATACACACATAGGCAGAAGTAAGGATCTTGGTTGAACTTGTGGCAGAAAGAGATTTAATTTACTTTGATCCAAAGACTAGCGCTATGCATTCATTTGCTCCATTAAAATATGAGGCTTTGTCAACTTTATACATTCCAAAGAAAAGGATACATTTTAAATAAAAATTTTCAAGAGATCTATCTCTTACATCTACACTATTTTTCAAGACCCTGAAATATTAAGTTGTAACGTGTTTAATCAAGGTATTTATATAATGAATTCATAAGTGTTTCAGATTACAAACAGATTCATAAGGAACAGACAACTGGTGTGAGCCAATTTTAGCAGCATGTTCTGGCAGTCGGCCCTTATGTTCTCCAGCCAACTCTTCCATACATTCACCATTAACTAGCAAATTCCAGCTCTCTTCTGTGGATCAGGGTGCAGTTCTGCCAGCCGAGAGATTGCCTCCCAAGCAGACTAAATGCCCAATATCATTGCTCTGTTTTTTAAACTCAGTTTAGGAGGTCAGTTCCTGTTTGTCACAAAAATGGCCAGACTAAGATTCTGACAATATAGGAACTTGTGGGAAAAGTGCTAGATGATTTGTAACAAAATTGAATTTCTTCTTGTACTGTGGACTAGGTGCATAGTGACAGAAATCGCATGCTTAAGAACAAGAATTTAGAAAGCGCACGCGTGATGAATTCTCGAAATCCTCTTGCACAGCAAGTTTGTCTCAGCCACAAGTACAGACAGGACAGCTGTGGTCATCTTTTACTTCTTGAATTCTGTCTTGAGTAACGATTCACAGTTGCAATTTAAAGCAGACCTGGTGTCAAAAGTATTTAAGAGGAACTAAACTCAAGAACAAAAGTTGATAGTGGGCACAGTTTTCTGGTAGAAGAGAATTTATTTACCTCCTCTACTAAAGAGCAACTACATAGAGTAAGGCTGCCCATAGATAAACTTTTTTTTATTTTAAACAACCAACAGGCCAATTGGAAAAAAAAACAACAAAAGGATTCCCCTTTCAACACAAAAAAACTCGATGGAGGAATCCTCTCCGCTGTGTTATTGTATTCTGATAGCGGGGATTCCTCTACTGTCAGAATACACTGATCAGCGCTGCATCTGCTGATCAAATGAAAAAATTCCAACATTCGACAAAAGTTGATCTTCAGATTAACTTGTGTAGAGCAGAAATGTCCATGGATAGATTGAGATTTGGCCATCATCGCTAAACTGGATGAACCTCGATCCATCTATGGCCATCTTTACATCAAATCCAAATGCCAAATCCTGATTAAAGAAAAGGCTCAAACAACAATTTAAATTGTTGCACAAAAAAATGCTAATGCACTATTCAGATGAGTCTTTTCCCCGTCTAGGTAAATGTAAAGAAACGCTTGTGTAGCAGAGAGAGTTCATAAAAATTCCATAGGAAGGGTGTTGAACATCAGTAGGCAGCTCCACCTGAGACAGGAACAAATCTCTGAAATTACAAACAAGGAACACAAGGGGCGCCAGCTAAGTGCAGCATTAATGGGCTTTTAACAATTAAAAAGCCAAATGCAAACTCACAGAAATATAAAATAAAAGTGCTTATCTGCGGCCGTGCCACATTGGATGAAAGCAATTCGGAACTCTTATTGGTTTCTTTCTTAAACCATAGTTTGAGAAAGGAACCAATAGGAGTTCCGAAACGTGCCACTATAGCAACCAGCCCAACCCAGGTGTGACATCACATCCTGCCTTATGTACCACAGTGGCTCTCCTCACTTCCTGGAACATTGGACTTGGTTTCCTCACTGACTACATGCTGTTTGCTGTCACAAGCAGCTCTTCTGGTGGACAGCTTCCATCCAATGTGGCATGGCTGCAGATAAGCTCTTTGATTTAAAATTTCTGGGAGTTTTCATTTGGTTTTAAATCGTAATAAACCCATTAATGCTGCACTTAGCTGGCACCCTCTTGTGTTCCTTTTTTCTAAAGAAGAAGCTGACTGTTTTAGAAACTGGCGGTGGAGTGGAGTGGGGGAAAGTAAAGCTGTTATGAAAAAAGAAAACCTGGGTATTATGTTTTCTGTAGTTTGGAAGCATGCTATGCATAATTGGACATTATGACAAATGCTCCTGCTTGACCCTGACCATTTTTTATTACCATTGTTTTTGGGTGCAAAACAGGATAAAAAAAAAAACATTCCAGTTCTGTATACCACTTTATAGTTGTATAAAATATTTTGTAATTTTTTTTTCCATGTGTAGTTTTTGTGTAATAATTGGTGTATTTGTTATTTCTAGGGGGGGGAACTATCCCACTGGTAGAAGACAGTGATTATTGCTAGCAGCTGTAGCAGCTGCTCCGATATTCACAAGTAAATCTGGCAGGCTGGTTGTACATTCAGCATGCCCGTAAGGTTTGAATGGTCTATGGCCGGCCTAAGTCCCAAGACTACCCGCTTCTGGACTCTATTTTGGCTTGGATGACTACCTGTTCCTGCACTGGATCCCGGCTTGGATGACTACCCGCTTCCGAACTTGACCCCGGCTGTTCTTGATTTTGCTCCTCTCTCTTGCTGTGTGATTATTATTGTTGCATAAACAAATTGCTTTATTTCATATGCATCTTCGTGTGGTCTGGTTTCCTTGCACCCTGACACTGTATGAATAAAAGTGGATCATTTGAAGCATCTCTGTCAATGTTAAAGAAGTTGTAAACCCAGAGGAAAAAAAAAACCTGAAAGACAAAGGAATAATGAGCTAGTGTGCATCACATACTAGCTCAATTTGAAATGCTTACCTTAGAATGAATCCCTCCAGCAGTGCCCACACACAGTTGAGTCAGTTGACATCTTCCCCTGTGTTTCTTCCAGGTTTGCGGACTCCGGCTTCATGAGTGGCCGGGGCCGCGATGACATCACTCCCATGCATGCATGCGGGAGCCGCCGTTTACGTCATGGGCTCTGAAGGTCCAGCACGGTAAGCTGGACCTTCATCGGCTGCATGCACTCTGAATATCTCCTAAACTGGGCAAGTTTAGGAGATATTTACAGTACCTACAGCTAAGCCTTATTATAGGCTTACCTGTAGGTACAATTGGAAAGTAAGACTTTACATCCTCTTTAGGAGGTTTGTCTCAACCCTCTAACTGCCACTTTGCTGGACATTCTGGTCTATTTGGAGAAATTGAAAAATAACAGACTTGCTGGCAGGATCAACAGGTAACAAGATTATTGGGAGGGATTGGGAACATATAAAAACAAAGACTGCTGTGTTGATGTTTTTGATGGACAGTATCATACATGTCATTTTTTTTATTTTGTCCATAGTTCCACTTTAAAGGATTGGTTCCACCCACACGGCTGCGTCATTCAATCGTGAGGGTGCTGGTGAGTGTTCTTATAGTCCATTGATTGTTCCTGCCATTCAGTAGCTGTCTGCTCATATCAGAGGTAAGGGCAGACAGTGTACCAACCGTCTGCAGGACCCTGGCATTGCAATGCCTTACAGGCTGCAGAGTAAAAGAATAATACCTGCAGAAAAGATGTGCATTTATTGTTGTTTTGTAAAAGGTGAACTTAGCCTTTGAAGTCTTACTAAACCCAGAACCTGCATTCACTATATCTGATCACCCACAGTACACAGAACATGGAAATGCAGTTATTTTAGTAAATATAAACTGATAAATATATTTTCTCATCAGCAGTATATAGCAGTCTTGTGACTTGTATTAGTTCCTAGTAAAGCTTGTAGGAGGAGTTTTCATTCTCCTGATCCTCTGTCTGGACATGTCTGGACAGTGCTGATTGGCCCTGTGCTGATCACATGTATTCTCCCAAGGAAAAAAACAACTCATTAGCAATACACACCAAACTGAGCATGTGCAGCCCGTCCCCTGGCTCTGTAAATATCAGGTTATCTTTTGAAAACTGTGAAGAGGAGGATCAGAGACGCGATCAAACACCCTTTATACACAATGCAAAGGATTAATCCCTTAGGTTCCACAGTGAGTATAACAAGCATGCTTTACTGCATATACAGACTGATTTTACTGTTGTGAGTTTAGTAACACTTTAAGCATGTTTCATACAAACATAACCCTAAATTATTTTTACTTGAAAAAAACATATTTTTGGATCTTTTTCATGAAATTCTTGACTTACATTGCCTACAAATGTCTTTATAATTCAAGAAACCGTTCCAAACATTTCATTCAAGTGTCATATTTTGAACAATTTTATGTTAGGTTAGGCATTGATTACTACTACGCTACTTCCCGGTTTCTAGCGGGTGGTCCGTTTGCTAAAGACTGGGCATGGACGTTTCATCACATCTTGACTATAATGCTACAATCTGTGTATGATATGAAATTAACTAATCACCGTTATTGTTATATATTATCTATTACAGCATTTGATGTCACTGCTGCCCTATATTCTTACTGCATTATAAGCTCCTGAAGAAGCAGTGTTCTATACCTGCGAAACATGTTGAGCATCCAGCACCTAGATGGTATCAGTCACAATTGACAATGGTTTCTGTTCCAAGGTTATTCCATCTGTGATTGTTTTTTTAGAGCAAAGTGTTGTTAGACATTTATGTCATTGTTTTAGACATATGTTTTAATACGTAATTTTGAATAAAATTCTATTTTTATATTTACAAATTGTTAAGTCTCTGTACCGGTACCATTAAAGTCCATTTATGCCTTGACACAATTTTCCTTTTATTGATTACTACTGGCCAGGACATCCGTGTGCAAAGCAAATTTAGTTTTTACAAGAATACAAAAAATAAAAGATCATGAAATTTCAGTGTTTAAACCATGGTTTCCATTTTATAATTGTATAATGGTCCTTGCATTTAGCACCCCATCTTATAAATTCAAACACTATATAATGGAGGTAGAATGCATTGATGGAGAGAATGTGTTTTGTATGGTTGCGTTCATTGGTATACTCAGATAATCAGTAAAAGTCACAGAACAGCTCTTAAAAAGGTTTTAAAATAGTAAAACTGCGTTACAAATAAAGAGAAGATTGATTGTGTGATAGATACAAAATATATCTAATATGGTACCTTCATCCTGATAAAGTGACAAAAAAGGCAAAGGTTGCCCAATAGGGACCTGAAGGGAAAGGGGGCGGGGGAGAGGGGGGGAGGGGGAAGAGAGGGGAAAGGAGAAAAAGCGAAAGGAATGGGAAGGGGGGAGGGAAGGGGGAAGGAAAAAGGGAGGGGAAAGGAAGGGGAAAGGGAAGGAGAAAGAAAGGGGGACAAATGTGAGGAAAAAAGAGGGAAGGGGGCTAGAGGGATTTTAATGGTACCATAAAAAAAACTATAAATATTAGTTAAAAAAGTTTATTGAACATATAGAAAGCATTATTAAAAACACAATTAAAATTGAATATACAAATAAATATATTGCAAAGATCCCTTCACATATAGGCCCACAAAAGGCAGAAAACTGTATATAGGCCTTGCCCGACATGTTTCGCGGTCCAAGAAGAGATCAAGTCACCCTATTTGGGACATAAATGTGAAACAAACAAATCAAGAAACATATTTTTCATTGGAAATTCTGGAGGTGCTCCTGAAGAAGCAGTATTTGGACCGCAAAACATGTCAGGCAAGGCCTAAATACAGTTTTCTGTTTTTTACAGGCCTATATGTGAAGGGATCTTTGCAATATATGTATTTGCATATTCAATTTTGATTGTGTTTTTAATAATGCTTTCTATATGTTCAATAAACTTTTTTAACTAATATTTATAGTTTTGCTAACGGTAACAATAAAATCCCTCTAGCCCCCTTCCCTCTTTTTCCCTCCCTTTTGTCCCCCCTTTCTTTCTCCTTCCATTTCCCCTCCATTCCCCTCCCCCCCTTCCCCTTCTTTTCCCTTTTCTCCTTTCCCCTCTCTCCCCTCTCCACCCCTTTCCCTTCAGGTCCCTATTGGGCAACTTTTGCCTTCTTTTCTGTGTTACAAATAAGACTGCCAAATAGGAGTTATGCAGGAAAATTACAGAAAAACTTAATGCCATGTCCACCAAACAATGTATAATATCAGCCAAGGAAATTTTGGGACTTATGCTGTATATCCACTAGGGATCGACTGATTATCGGCAAAACCGATATATCGGGGGGCCGATATGCACTTTCCTCGATATATCGGAATCAGCCCCTGAGGTTACCGATATTGCCGATATTTTGGGTAAGTGCATGTACCGGAGTGATGCCTGCAGCTAGAGGCATCACCCCAGTACCGGCGTCCATAGCCGAAGGTCGGCTGTCTTGTAATGACAACCGATGCGGCTGAGAAGCCGCTCGGCTGTCATTACAAGGAGTGGGAGGGGACGTCCCCCCCCTCCCACTGCCTTCTGCGGCTCGCCCAGTTCTCCTGTCCCACCGGGAGACCCAGGCAACCAGCCCGCACGGACACCGAAGAGAAGACTCGATCAAAGCAGCATTCGGCTCTGATCGGGTCTCCATGTAAAAACCCAGAAGTGATGTCATGACATCACTTTTGGGTACTCAGCGCCAAATTCAAAAAAATTACAGCATTCAAAACAGCCAAACTTGGCGTTTTGAATGCTTTTAAGTGCAGAGGAGAGGTTTGGGGTATATTAAACCCCCAGATCCCTCCACAAGTGTACCTGTCAAAAAAAAAATTGTAATTTACAAAAACATCGGCCAATATCAGCCGATACCGATATTGGATGACCAAAATATCGGTATCGGCAATAAAAAAACTATATTGGTCAATCACTAATATCCATTACAGGTAGAGGTCTGCTTGCTGTTAATCATGAAGCTAGGAATATTCCTTAAACTCAAGCTACAGTTAAAGCTTTGTTTTTTAGTTTTTAACAGGGTAAGAACCTCTGTTGGAGTTTTAGCTGTTTGCATTCCCTACAAAGGAAGGTTTCTCTTTTTTTTTTTTTTTCCTCTCTCAAAAACAGGACAAAAAGGGAAGGAAAATTCCCAATAGTGAGCATAAAACCTTCCCTTTTTTTGTGGCTGTATCAGATATCCCCTGTACTATCGTTCTAGTGACAACCATAAATTGTTCCATTTTCCCTCATGTTCTGTCCCAGTAATAATAACTACTGTGAGAGATTGTAACCATTTCCCACTCTATCTAAAATTAGAGAAAACATTTTGTTGAAAATTCTAATAACCTGGCATACACATCTACAACGGCACACAGCTGTCTTATCACGGCTGAATCAGCAAAGTAACACCTTACAACATTTTTTTATAAATGCTCCTGCAGTATACACTGTATAATGAGCATGCTACCTAATTATGCTGACGCTGTGCATCTTATGCAACAAGGTCAGCTAATGTCTGCTGATAGACAGGCCTATAGAAGCATTTAGATGCTCTCAATATTTTTAGAAATACTGTACATGTAGAAGAGCTCAGGTTAAAACATACCTGTATTTTCCTAAATTATGCTTCATTTACACCTGTCACCCTCCAGAACCCCCCTTTTCCAAAGTCTTATACTTACCTGTCCACTCTTCTGCCAGATCCACACTGTTAGGCCATGGGAAGTCATGCAACCACTCCTGCAAACTCTCACCTTGCAGTTCTGCTTATGAGTGGGAAAATCCTATTCATTCCTAAAGAAAGCCCACCCATTTTGTGTTCCAATGATAGATAGAACATGTTTACTCTACACAAGAGAAGAAAAATGGTGAGATGGACCAAGGGAATTTGCAGCATTGACTGTGATGCTCCCTATGGGCCTCACATTATAGATCTGTCAGAAGCATGGACAAGTGAGTACAAGACTTTAAATAGGTGGGGGGGGGGGGGCTGACACCTGGTACACACCACTATTTTTTTTTTCCGTTCAACAAAGCGGGTTGAAGGAAAAAACCTAACTGCTCAGGTCAGAGCTGCTGTACTAATAATTTGATGTTAGTACAGCAGTCTCCCCTGCTGTGCTACTATGTTCTGACAGGCTGAGAGCGCTGACCAGGAGCCGGTGGGCAGACCATTTTTTGTCGTGAGCCTGCTTCTGTCAGACCGGCTGCCATACACACGGGCCGAATGTCGGCCAGTTTCTATTGAACCGGCCAAAGCTGGTGTTTCCGTCGAATAGTGCATCTGGCCGGATAATGCCTACGACGAGATCTGTGCATGTGGAGCATGTAACCTCTCTCCAGCTGATCTATTGATCAGCTGGCGTGACGTCAATACTGCGCAAGCGCAGATTGTCGGAGGCATTATCCTACGATCTGCAAAGCGTGGAGGGAGAATGTAATGAGTGATGGTATTCGCCCTGCAACACATACCCAAATCCTCACTGAAAATTCCGCCCTGCAACACACCAAAATCCCCCCATCAACAATAGTATTCCACTTGTGACTCCGCCTATTACATCGCTTAAGTCTTGCGCATGCGCAGAGAGAGCGAGGCAGAATCTGACAATTAGATTCTCCCTCCACGCTTTGCAGATTGCCGAATAATGCCTCAGATGATCTGCGCATGAGCAGTGTTGACGTCACGGCAGCTGATTAATAGATGTGACATAAGGTACTGCGCATGCACAGATCATCAGAGGCATTGTCCAATGAGATGCACTATTCCACACAACACTGGCCAACATTTGGCCCGTGTGTACTAGGCTTAAGGCTAATTAAGTTTAGTTATTCTCTAACACAAAGTGTATCATGTTTTGAATACAATGGTTCTATGCTTAGTTTTTCGTTCTTTTTTTACGTGAGTGCATACATATTTACTCATTACAGATGCAGGCTCTGCTTTCTGATTAGCATTACTTCACAGTGGTTATGCCTTTTTGATCTTTGTGTGGCTAAATACAACAGACTCTCTGCAATCTCCAATGATCATATGCAAAACACCTTCAATAATCCTCGTGGTCAGAGACTACATGGTCTTTGTCTTGGGGGCAACATTTTGTAATTGATAGAAAGAAAAGAGAACTCTTTAGTTTACTTTTTATATAAAAAGATGATTTGGCAATGTTGACATGTTTTAAATTAGAGTTATATCCACTTTAAAGAAAAAGGTAGATGTTCATTCCATACATGCAAGGCAAGATATACTTGCAACCTTGATGTAAAAATCCAGGCCCAGCATTTCCTCTGATAATCTTTTTTCTGTTTCAACATGCAAGATTTACATGAAATGGGAATCTCCAGTGGGAAGTGAGGTGTTAGCAGCAATCCAGGCAGAACAACAGAGAAAGTGCGAAGAGCTGGATTTTCCCACCAGACTGCCTACATCACTAATATAATACTTTTTGCTATCGGTATCGGTATTTATCTCTGACTTTTTAAGTAGCATTCCTAATAGGTATAAAAACAGTTATGTATCCAATAAAAAAACAAATGTAATTTAATACATAACTTAATAATAGTAATCCCATGTACAGCAGAGTAAAAGGCAGCACCAGGATCCAATCAGGTTCTGCTGAAGAGTACATGTGCTGATCGATCATCCCAAATGAGAAAAAAAGCATAGTGAGTGGAGGGATGATGTTAGAATACTGTTTATACTAAACAAAAATAAGAAAAAAAACTGCGCTAATGTGTAGGCAAAATAAACCATTCCATATAAGCAGCAACTTTCATGTGAGATATACACAATTAAAATCTTATAACGTATGTTAGGTTGCGCTAATAATAAATGTCCCTATTAAATCGATTGTTGTCAGAATTAAATCCACAAGTGATAAAAAAAGTCCTTAAAAAATAAAAACACAGCTATCCATCACCTTGAAAAGAAAAGTACGTTCCTTTTTTTTTAGTCATACTCCAAGCCACCTGTTGATTGCAGTCGGAATACCCCTATGACCTTTCTGCGAGAAAGATCGCTGTGTGAAGTCGCAGGAGGATCCTGGATGGTATAAAGGCCCCCGGCTGGGTATTAAGCTAAAAGCGTCATTGACCTCCTATAGTGCGAGGTCAATAAGAGTTGGTAAGCAAGCATTTTTGCCTTTGGGTGGTGGCATTGTTACTAAAGTTGTTGGTGTTTTTCCTATCCATGACTTTTTTTTATCACTTGTGGATTTAATTCTGACAACAATCGATTTAATATGGACACTTATTACTAGTGCAACTTAACATACGTTATTAGAATACTGTTTTTACAGAAATAGTTGTGACAACTCAGTATTATGTTTAATGAAAGGTTCTTTCTAGTGGAATTACATGGTTATGATGTAATTTCCTGTCTCGGTGTTCCTGTTGTTTTCCATTAAAACAAGAAGGGTTCAGCTATGTGAAAATAGAAGACGCTTCAGATACTGAGTGTGCCTTCAACTCCAAAACGGTGCCCGTAATTTTTCAACTGCTGAATTCAAACATGTCTTCACTCAGTTTGACCAAGCAACACAGAAAAAAAATTCAACAGCTAATTGACAGTATATGGTCTCAGAAGGAATAGGGGAAGGTTATCTACATTGCTCTCAATCAGACAATTAAACAGTCAACAGCAAGATGCCCATCAAACATGTACTATATGTTCCCACTATTGAAAGTAACTTATTGTCAGTGAGGAAGCTCACGCAAGGTTATGTAGTGACATTCAGAGATAGCTGTATTATCACAAAAGGAAGCCATGTGTTAGCTAAAGGAAAATCACAAATGAACTGTATCACCTGAAGTGCATTTCAGTGGTTAACATTGTCAAAAAGGAAGGAATATTTGAGCTATATTCACACCTGTCTTCTTGGATACTGGAATCCTGCAACTATAAGGAAGCTAGCCAAAGAGCAGCATGCCAGTGGCAAAAAAACATGCAGTAAAATAGTGAAGTGTAACAGTTGCATAACATGAAAAATCAGGAAATATTTTCTGAAAGTAGTAAGAGCAGAGTCAGATAGCCCCTGGGCATAATTTACTCAGATCAGAAAAAAATAATAATAAGCAAGAAATTTGACAAAATGCTTAAAATACCCCACATAGATAATGGCACAGGCTATACAAGTGGTAAAAAAAACAGGAATTATGTTCCAAATTACTGTACCATGCCATCCAAAACAACAGAGTGTTGCAGAGAGAATGAACCACACTTTATTTGAACGTGGCAGAAGCATGCCACTTACCTGAAAAAGCAATAGGGAAAATCACATATGAGCTATAGAATGGAAAGAAGCCTGACCTGAAACATCTTAAAATCTTTAAAAGCAAAGCATACATACACCGTCCTAAGGAAAAGTATGCAAGATGGGAACCCTGTTCTTAGGAAGGTATATTTGTTGGCTTTAGTGAATTTTAAAAGAGTTACAGAAATCTGCATTCATGCACCAATAAGGTAACAATAGGCCTAAGTGTAATTATTAGTAAAATTTCTATGTGTCAAAAGTCTCTTGAAGTAAAACAATTAGAACTGTCTGAAGAACAACCTGAGCAAGAAGCCCCACCAGTATTGTTGGAAAAGAAACAGACCGGCACTGAAACTGAACATAGCATCAGTCATTTAGCCACTAAACAGAAAGCTGAACCACCTACAAATTCAATCAAAAAATCTGCAAGATCCAACAAGGTCATTCAAGCCAGGCACTTGTCATATATGGTTCATAGAGCGCCACGGCCTGAGACAGTTTTTTATGGGGACAATTAAGAATGTATAAAGCTTGAAAAGAGCGAAACAATGAATGGCAGAACAAAGCACATTAATGTCAGACACCATTGCCTCCTTAAACCTCATGGAACTAAATAAGCTTGTGCTTGAATGCTGTGAACCTGATAAGCAAATAAAGAATGCTATCAGAAAACCACTACTAAAGCCAAAGTATGAAGAAAACCTAAAGAAGAAGATGTTACTTATATGAGAAGTTGTTGAGTGGGGATATAAGAATACTGTTTATACAGACATAGGTGCAACAACCATTCTCATATATTATACTGCGATTACTAGTTGCACGAAAAGGTGCCAGTGTAATGATTAATGCTGAACTCCAGATATGATCTTGATTGTATACTTACCAATGCACACATGCATGTCTCATACCTGAGGAAGTGCTATGGAAGCAGATGATATAGTAGTGGGCTCTATTATAGTGATTTCTGTGATCTTCTGGGTCTTGGACTGAGCAGCTGCCCCATTGCGCACTGACTACAGGAGGCTCTTACTCTGCACTGTCACCATTCACAGAATGTCTTGTATTTTTTCAATGAACACAAGGTGTCTTCTGATTGGACAAGGTGAAGAGGAGAGTCTATGATATATCCATCTCCACCTCATCCAATCCGAGAATTCATTAAATAAAATGCAATTTGCTTAATGAATAGTGGCTAGTGCCGAGTTACCTCCTGTGGTCAGCATACAGTAAGGCAGCTGCTTGGCACAGGACCAGCCACTTGGCAAAGGAATCGCAATATTGTGGCGATCGCCGTAGCAGTGCCAATTACTACAATAATTGTCAGCTTCCATAGTAGTCCCTGAGGTATGAGATATGCATACTTTCATTGGTCCAAAGTGGACCAATGTAAGTATGTGTAGCACCCCCTAGCGTTGCTAGAGTGCTAGAGTAGGATGTTTTTGTGTAAGTGTAGAGAAATTTTCAGGCTTGACTAGCAGTCAATCCTTTGTGTTTTTTTCTAGGTCAGGTGAGATTACTCACTCAGGTAGGCTGGGTGACTCAGCAGAAGCTTCTCTGGTAACTCCTCCATGCTTGCTGAAAACTTGGAGAAGGTTCCAGAAGCAGTTAGGAGTCTAGGAGTATTCTGAGGTCCCTGACCAATCCCCAGCAGAAGGGTTGGCAGGGGGCAGGCCCCCTCAAATACTCAAGGTCAGCCCAGCTGGGGCAGTGTGAGTTCAGGTGGAAGCTGGAGATAGAGTGGTAGGCTGTCGGAGGCCTTTAAGAGTAGCCCCCTAGTCTGGGTGGGGGTGAACTCGGGCCTGGGCTCAGGTGCGAAAGGGACCCCTCTTCATGACACACAGAGGGATCCTGACCAGGAGGCACTGGAGCAAGGAGAGAACAGCAGGAAAATACTTCCGGTAAAATCTCCAAGGAGAAAGACAGCCACATGGGCTGGTGAGCAGTGGCATTCAGGGGGCTGACCCGGGCTATAACCCCGAATGGGCCCCCAAAAAGCCTCTGGTCTCCTATTGCTCATTGAGAATTATTAGCACCGAGTCCCAAGGCCTGGCTGTGGCTTCTGCTGAGCTGATCCTGGGCGGCCCGGTCTCCGAAGCTCAAGTGCGAGAGTCCTGCCCTCCCTCCTCCTTTCCTTATTTTACGTCACACACAACAGGAATCTGCTGCTGTGTCAGGGAGCTTAGGTCCGAATTGTTTGGAGGCCACTGTAATAAAGTCCCGCCTCCTAGACCGGCTCCTGTGATAGACCAATTGAATCAGTGTGACATGTATCATAGAAGACGGTCTAGGAGGCGGGACTTTGTTACAGTGGCAGCCGGGATATTCAAATCCAAGCTCCGACGTGACACAGCAGGAGATCGCCGCTCTGTGTGTGATCTATCCAGTCACTGGTAGGCTGCATTGGTGGGCACTGGTAGGCTGCATTAATCACCACTCGTAGGCTGCATTTGTGGGCACTGGTAGGCTGCATTGATGGGCACTTGTAGGCTGTATTGGTGAGCACTTGTAGGCAGCAAAGATGGGCATTTGTAGGCTGCATTGGTGGGCACTGGTAGGCTGTATTGATGGGCACTGGTAGGCTGTATTGGTGGGCACTAGTAGGCTGCATTGGTGGACACTGGTAGGCTGTATTGATGGGCATTGGTGGGCACTGGTAGGCTTCACTTGTGGCAACTGGTAGGCTGAATTGGTGTGCACTATGAGGCTTCATTTGGTGGGCACTGGTAGGCTGCATTTGAAGGGCACTGATAAAGGTGCTTGGTGGACACTGGTAGGCTGCATTTGATGGGCACTGATGATGCTGCATTGATGGGCACTGGTAGGCTGCATTTTATGGGAACTGATGAGGCTGAATTTGATGGTCATTGGTGAGGATGCAATGATCTCTTGTATTATGTCTGCAGTCTCTGACCATGTCTTATATCATGTCCGCAGTCTCTGACCATCTCCTGTATCATGTCTGCAGTCTCTGACCATCTATTGTAGCCTTCTGACTGAGCCCTGTATGGTGCACCTGAGAGGAGGTCAGTGACAGCTCCGTCAAGCCAGTCTGAGGGAGGGGGGTCACTGATGTAAGGGGGGAGTGATTACAATAATGTAAGGGGGCACTGATATAAAGGTTTCCCCCTTATATCTGTACCCCCCCTTACCTTAGTGTATTCTTTCTGCGGAAGGTGGTCTCTGGTAACCCGAGTCCCCCCCCCCCACATTCCTAGAGTTCCTGGGGATCCCCTTGATGGTTGCTCGACTCTTACTTCTTTTAACAGGAATTTGTTCTTACATACATATATATCATATCTGTCTTATCTATATATAATACTCTCTTCCAATGTGCTTTAAAATGCATGGTTTTCCCTTTTATGAAAGAGAAAATAATGACATTATGCTGTTGGGCTGGTATAATAATGCTATTGGGCTGGTATGAAATTATTTCCAAGGCTGGTTTTTATTCCCAGTCCGGCCCTGCACACATCACCACTCACTCACCAGGCAGTTCCCAGAACCAGACTGGCAGAAACCAAATTAATAATTTATTGGCGGGGGCCCGTTGCACCAGCTTTAGTGTGGCCTCCATCCAGTTCGGGTTCCGGCTTCCGGGTCTGTTTTAAAGCCCCCCCTAAAGAGCCCTAAAGAGAGGCATGCCTGAAGGGACTGGGTGCAAGCAGTCTGGAATGGATGCAGAGTCAGTCTGGGAGGACTGTGGAGAAGTAGCCAGGAGGGCTAGTGAAAGGCAGTGGCGGCTGGTGCTGCACACCATATTCCCCCCCCCCCCCGGACTACAGCAGGACAGGACCACGGCAGGGGCAGGACAGGACCACGGCAGGGGGGAGGACAGGACCATGGAAGGGGGCAGGACAGGACAGGACCCGGCTCACTCACCCTGTCTGGACATCTGCAGCAGCAGGCAATGGCGGCAGCGGCTTCGGCTTCTTCCCCCTGTCTTCTGCGTCTCCTCCCTCCTCCTCCATTTGCTATTGTCACACAACTGGGTGGGCTCGGGGTGCAGTGCTCTGCGCCCAGAGCCCACCTTTTTTTTTAGCCTATTAGAGCCTCTGGCTCTAATCACATGGTTAAAAAAAAAATGCCCCATTGAACTCCATGCGTCCGGCGCCCCGCATGTAGATTAGGAGGCTGGATGCATGGATGTGGGGGGCGGCGCCCCTGCGCCCCCCAATGCACCAGCTGCCACTGGTGAAAGGGGCAGCTGCAGCCAGATGGGCTAGCAGTGTTTGAAGAAGTGGTACTGGGAGCAGTAGCCACAGGAAAGGACAGCTAGCACCAAAGACCTCTATTTTTGCTACACCAAAAGGGGCCTGCGGTCCCTGCCTTCAAAGGGCATTCCCTAGATCTGATTGAGTGTGTTTTGGATCAAGCTGTTGGTGCTAGCTGGTCCTGGGAGTTGTAGTTGTACAAGCAAGTCTGTGCTGGAGGTAGAAGAAGAGGAGTGTGTACTGTGTATACTGGGTGTATATAGTTTGTGTCCCTGAAGAGTTTCTACTGATCAAGTGGGCATCCCATACCAACCCTTTACCATCCAAGTTGAATTCACCTAAATAAAAAAAAAACCAAAGCTGCAAGGACTGCTTCTTCATGTGCCTGGCTCTGCAGGGTGGGAGATACCCATATTCACAAGTGGCTCCTATGGGGGTAACGCTACATACATAGGATCAAACCTGGAGTTCAGTTTGTGATGTTTATCCTAGTGAACCTACATGATGTGATGTAATTTCCTGTCCCAGTTGTTTTCACATGACTGGTAAGAGTTTGCAGTGTCAAGAATCTGCAGCAGCTTTCCAACAGATGACCTAATTGTGCTGATGGTTCATTGTCCAGTCAAGTCAAAGGTTTTCTCTTGACCAAGTTGTGTTGCTATTGCAGTGTTGGTTATTAAAGATCTGAAGATGCTGCTAGGCAGGGGTGCCTGAATTATTAAACTGGCTGTGCAGAATTAGAAATCCTTTGTCAGGTAAACAGATCCTGCATTTGCATTCACATACCTGTGAAATACGTTGGACAAATAACCTGATCCCAAGGCCAGGACAGATATCACTGCGTTTGTCTAATGTGTGAATATGTTTTTAAGACCATTCTTTTAATACACACTATATTACCAAAAGTATTGGGGCGCCTGCCTTTACACGCACATGAACTTCATGGCATCCCAGTCTTAGTCTGTAGGGTTCAATATTGAGTTGGCCCACCCTTTGCAGCTATAACAGCTTCAACTCTTCTAGGAAGCCTGTCCACAAGGTTTAGGAGTGTGTCTATGGGAATGTTTTACCATTCTTCCAGAAGCGCATTTGTGAGGTCAGGCACTGATGTGGACAAGAAGGCCTGACTCACAATCTGCGCACAAATTCATCCCAAAGATGTTCTTTTGGATCGAGGTCAGGACTCTGTGCAGGCCAGTTACGTTCCTCCACCCCAAGCTGCTCATCCATCTTTATGGACCTTGCTTTGTGCACTGGGGCGCAGTCATGTTGGAACAAGAATTTGAGAGCATGAAATTGTCCAAAATGTCTTGGTATGCTGACGCCTTAAGAGATCCCTTCACTGGAACTAAGGGGCCAAACCCAACCTCTGAACAACAACCCCACACCATAATCCCCCCTTCTCCAAATGATTTGGACCAGTGCACAAAGCAAGGTCCATAAAGACATGGATGAGTGAGTTTGGGGTGGAGGAACTTGACCTGCACAGAGTCCTGACCTAAACCCGATAGAACATCTTTGGGATTAATTAGAGTGCAGACTACGAGCCAGGCCTTCTCTCCAACATCAGTGCCTGACCTCACCAACGCGTTTCTAGAAGAATGGTCAAACATTCCCATAGATACACTCCTAAACCTTGCGGACAGCCTTCCCAGAAGAGTTGAAGCTGTTATAGCTGCAAAGGATGTGCCAACTCAATATTGAACCCTACGGAGTAAGACTGGGGTGCCATTAACGTTTGTGTACCTGTAAAGGCAGGCATCCCAATACTTTTGGTAATATAGTGTATGTGATACCTAAAAAAATTGCTAAATTTTTATATATTCTTTGAGTCTGTGTCCACTATACCCAAGAAGGTACATTTAAAGTCCCATACATTTTTTGGGTTTTATTATTTTACATATGCATGTTTGAAGTTGCATGCGTGCATGGAGTTTAGCCTTAAAAAGTGACTGTTTATTGTCTGTATTACATGCAATTTGTAGATCAATTGCTGTAACTGCTATTATAAATTATAAAGCACTATTCATTTAGGAATATTGAGAATAAAAGTTGATACTCACAGCTTATATAACATGACATGTATATTTATATAATATAATGCCCTTTTGAACACATATGTGATTTGACCTCTACACCCTAATCATTTCCTATTTCCATAATGTCATAGATAAGTCAAACAAGCTGTGAGTGTTTAACTGCTGGACTTGGGGCTGGGGACTTGTTAAAAGTTTGTGATGTTACCTGAATGAACAGTCAGTGTTTTATGCAATGTACTCTCGACCACACAGACCTCTTGTTTATACACAGTCAATGTACAACAGTGACTGGTCCATCTATGCCACACATCCGGTTACAAAACAGCAATTACTGTTCACATGAATATCATTAATTTCAACCTCTGAACACAATGAATAGGGTGTGGGATGCAGGCAGTAGACAAGGTTATTGCTTGTGGTGCAGGCCCATTAATCCTGACCATGAGAGAGAAGAGAACACAACTGAAGTGAACACAAAAATATCCTCTAACAGAGAAAGACAAGTCATAGATGGAGACCAGCGAAGGCTTCACAACAGGTCAATGGGTCACTCCATCACTGACCCCCCCCTGGGCATTTAAAAGACTCTTGAAACTTTGATTCATTGACTTTTTGACAACAAAAATAGTGGTGTAAGACTAGGATAACATTTTTGACCCTCCGCTAAAGCTATACTTAGTCAATTATTTATGAGATTATCAGCACTGTTTTTAAAAGAAAGGGCACAGAAAATACATCGAATTTATGATATATTTTATTTTATTTCCAAAGTTTTGGCATTTGATGCATTCACATACATAGTTAAACATTTATACAACTATTTTATGTTAGAATTCTTTATTTTATTATTTTTCTAGTAAAAAAAAGTCTATCATGTTGTTCCTTGCTAATAGTTGGAGATGGTATGTTCCAACACCCATAAAATAGGGGGCATTACCTCTTTTTGGTCCTATGGACAACTATACTGTTCTTTTTTGTTCAAGAACACCTAGTTAAAAGGTCTTTTTTTAAAAAAACAAACAAAAAAAATCCCAAAGGGCATCGCATCTCCATGTAGGGCTTTGACAATTGGTTATCTAACAATATAATGTTGCTTGGGACCAAAGGTCCTTCCCTTATTGTTTAATGTTCCGTATCTGCAGAGAGAAACTCCTCCTGAATTTGTTCATATTTTCACATAGTATTTTTGGATATGTAACTGTCTATTTTTCTTGTCATTTAATAAAAAAAAATTCAAGTGAAAAAAAAGGGGGGCATTTACTACCGAGGATAAAGTATGCTTTTATTTTCCATTATAAAGTGCAGTGGTGACTATAGAGAGCTTTTTATGCCCTGTTGAACGCTTTAAAGCCTATGCGTAATTAAATTAAAAAACACAAAAATCAGCACAAGAGACATAGCTTACTACTAATGCGCTGTTTCCCTTGTGCTGATAGTTCCTGGTTTCCATTACATTTTCCTCCATCGATTTCCCGCTACCCCCACCACTAAAATCATCTGGTGCTGGGGGGGGGGGGGGGTTAACCGAATTGAGTGAGGTGACATTTGCATTCTTGAACTATACCCACCTTTCTACCCAGCTCCTTCATCCACAGAAGCTGCAACTGCAGCTTCTATAAATGAAACAGAAAGGGGGTGTGGGAGTTGGATAGGTTTGAAGAGGTGCTGGGTCATTTTAAACCCTCATCCCTTTAGCTAGTAAAAAGCATATACATGGACAAGATCCCCCAGATTGGGACTATAGCGGGTAACGACACAGGTGAGTATAGAAAAGGAAATAATTTATTTTGTATGGACACAATATACAATAATTGGCAAAAGGGCAGAAATAGATACACGATTGCACAATTGTGAAAGAACATTAAAAATTGTAAGCGACTCTTTACATTGTTAGACCCAATGATCATTTAGACATGGGGGAACCTGAAGTATGGTTCTGAAGACCCTACGCGTTTCAATGTCACTCTTCTTCAGGGGTCTTTTAGACCTTGGTCCCAATTTACTGTTTATAACTATTTTACAATGTTCTATAACGAAATAGAGACAAAAATGTTAATTTTGCATCATGGTACAGATTATATTGCATATCATTTGTTTTCCTTTATATATTGTTTGGTATATCTCACCATACACATACCATGTCTTTTTGTCGTTCGATCTGAAAAGAGTCGTCTTAATTAAAAACTTGATCGTTTTGGCATTACCCAAGATCACATGCTAGGAGGTGCACCCAGGGGTTACACTGGAAATTCAGATCACTCCTACTCAGTCTGGGAAGGAAGAGAGAAATGGGTGAATCAGTGCTGGGTTTGGAGCCGAAATAAGGACGGGACAGCAGGACAGAACATCATGCCATTACACGGGGTCCATGCCCAAGGTACACCAAATCCTCCAATCTGCAACTCTAGAAGGATTAGATTAAATCTAATTAATTTTTAATTTTTTTTGCCAATTATTGTATATTGTGTCCATACAAAATAAATTATTTCCTTTTCTATACTCACCTGTGTCGTTACCCGCTATAGTCCCAATCTGGGGGATCTTGTCCATGTATATGCTCTATAAATGAAACAAGATCTATGAATGGAGAGGGGGAACCTTTGAATCACCTGCTCATCCTCCATTCATAGATTGGGTTTCATTCATAGAAGAGGGAGCTGAAAATGATGGCATTGGGAAGTTGGAGATGGTATTAAAACTTTAAACTCCAATCAGAATCAGAGCCTGACAGAATTGTGATGCCTGTTATCACTAGGATACAAATAAGGGTAAATCTCCCCAAAATGAAGCAAAAAACCCGACAAACATTCCAAACCTTTCCTACTCTAACAAAACTAAAAAAAAAAAAAATTAGCCTAAGCTAAAAACAAAGTCGTTCAAATCCTTTAATAGATATCCTCTACTTTGCCAAACCACTGTGTAACATAACCAGCCAATGCCAGGACTAGGTCATCAAGAGTCCAGGGCAAACATGCCAAACTCCACCGCCCCCCCCCCCCCCCCAAGATATATGAGCATTATATGTCAGCAAAAATCCCCCCGCAAAAACACTGAAGACTAATCTACATGCTTACCCCCCAAAGCATGAATTTCTCCTCATCCCAGTACAAATCTGTTCCCCTGCTGAAATCCCCCCTCTCAACACAAATCTTTGCCCCCCCCCCAAAAAAAAAAACAAATCCCCCCTCCTAGCACAAATCCTCTACCTATAAAATTTCCGCTCCTAGTACGCATCTTCTCCCCCCCCCGTCACTCCAAATCCCCCCTCCCAGCACCTATTCCCCTCAAATCCCCCCCCCTTCTAGCACAAATTTTCTTCCCCATATCCTCCCTCTCAGCACAAATCCCCCTAAATCACCACTCTTAGCACTCTCCCTCCCAAATTTCCCCTCGTAGAACAATACTACAGTGACCACTCCTTGTCCGAGACCTGTTTCAGTATTCTTCAGTAAAACAGAATAATGTATCATAGCACATCTTGGGTTATCACCGCTTTTCATGCCTTTGTTAGGAACACTCCCTGTGTACACTGAAGTGCTGTCATGAATCTGCCAGTTAAGAGTTAACTTAGTGCAGACTAATTGCACTAATTGGCAAAAGGCTGGCCTATTTAAACACCACAGCAGCACTGAGCCATTGCTGTCTTGTCTGCAGCTTTACCTGTACTTCCTGATCCTGAACCTGCTGTTTCCTGTTGACTTCCTGATCGACCTCCCGGCTTGTCCACTACTTCGTCTGCTTGCTGCCCACCCTGACCTTGGCTCGTTCCTGTGACCACTCTCCTGCCTTATCCTTGTCGGCTTATCTGCTTCTGATTCTGGACGTGTTCACCTCCTGGTGGGGCAACCCTGGGGACCGCGACCTGGTGTTAGCTTGCAGCGCAGTCTATCCCCACCACCAGGGGCTCTAGTGAAAACCAGCTCAGCCACCAGCACCATTACAGTACAAGACAGCCATGTCGGAGCCTGCAAGAGGGGCCTTTCCTCTGGACGAGATCTGCCAACACTTGGCAGCATTGTCGCAAACAGTCAAGTCGCTCCAGGACAGCTATGTGCACTTGGAGGAACGCATGCACTCTGTGACTAACCCGGGGATCCCTCCTGTTTCTTTGGTACCCCCAACTTCCACGACACCAACAGGTTCAGTCTCAGGACCCACAGTGGTGATGCTACCACCTGAACCCAGGGTTCCTACACCAGAGCGATTTTCAGGAGATCGGGACAAATTTAGGGCGTTCCGTAACGCATGCGAACTTTATTTCTCACTGCAGCCCCGGACTTTCTCCTTGGAAGCCACCAAGGTTGGATTTGTCATCTCCCTACTCTTGGATGAACCCCAGTCCTGGGCACACCGACTTCTTGAAGAGTGCAGCCCACACCTAGACTCCTTGTCTTCCTTTTTTGGTGCCATGGCTCAATTATACGATGATCCACAGCGCACTTCCACAGCGGAAGCTGCTCTTCATGCACTCCAGCAAGGCCGCAGAGCAGTAGAGGAGTACGTCTCGGATTTTAGACGGTGGAGTACTGATACTGAGTGGAACGACGAAGCGCTACGTCACCAGTTCCGCTCAGGCCTATCTGAGGGTCTGAAGGACGAGCTAGCCCGAGTTGGCATTCCAGACTCCCTAGAGGCATTGATTTCATTGGCTATCCAGATAGATCGCCGGCTTCGTGAGCGCCGTGCGGAAAGGTCTGCCCAGCACCCACGCCCGTTCTGGATGATGCCGCGGTTCGCAACTCCGGCTCATGTCACCTCCACCAGGCCCATTCCGGCCAACCTGGCTCCTGCTAACTTCACACCAGATGCCCCAGAACCCATGCAGGTTGGCGTTATGTGGTCTACCCTAACCGCTGAAGAACGACACCGCCGGCAAAAGAATAACCTCTGCCTATACTGTGGTGAAGCCGGCCATTACGTACGTTCTTGCCCAGCAAAGTTACGTAAGTTTCTCTCCATCTCTCCTTCAAGTTATCCAGCATCCGCTGCCAGTGCTACTCACTTAGCGCTCCCTGTTTTGTTTCAACTCCCGGGAGGTACAATACCAGTCACCGCAATTATTGATTCTGGAGCGTGCAGCTGTTTCATTGATCTCACGTTCGCCATCCAACAACACATCCCTCTTCAAACCAAGACTCAAGGACTTTCCATTTTTCTTGCAGATGGGTCTCATATTAAGTCTGGACCTGTGACTCAGGAGACCCCTCCACTTCCTATGGTCACTTCTTCAGGTCACAAAGAGCTACTCAGCCTGGATGCTATTGCTTCCCCTTTATTTCCGGTTATCCTGGGATTGCCGTGGCTGCAGGCCCACAACCCGCAAATCGATTGGATGACAAGAACGATCAAATTTCAGTCTGATTACTGCATAAACTCCTGTTTACTGGTCTCTCTCAGCCCTGCCAGTACCCTGCTCTGTTTGGACTCTGACACAGATCTGCTTTCTGCTGTGCCTAAGCCTTATCATGGCTACCTGGACGTTTTTAGTAAACGGGGGGCCGAGACCCTTCCTCCTCATCGCACATATGACTGCCCGATCAAGTTACTTCTTGGGGCCGGGATTCCATTCGGTCGTATCTTCCCTTTGTCAGAACGGGAATTGGAGGCTCTGAAAGAATACGTGGATGAAAATCTAAAGAAGGGGTTCATTCGTCCATCGACATCCCCAGCAGGGGCAGGAATCTTCTTCGTGGAAAAAAAGGACCACTCTCTCCGCCCCTGTGTGGACTATCGGGAACTAAATAAGATCACGGTCAAGAACCGTTACCCTCTTCCCCTGGTACCAGAACTTTTCAAAAGACTGAGGTCAGCCTCCATTTTCACTAAGTTAGACTTACGTGGGGCCTATAATTTGGTCCGTATTCGTGAGGGGGATGAGTGGAAAACAGCGTTTCGCACCAGGTTTGGGCATTTTGAATATCTGGTGATGCCCTTCGGCCTGTGCAACGCCCCAGCAACCTTTCAACATTTTGTAAATTATATTTTCAGAGACTGGTTAGATATCTTTGTTATTGTCTACCTGGACGATATCTTGATTTTCTCTGCATCCCTGGATCAACATCGGGGACATGTCAAAAATGTCCTCGGCAGACTCCGCCAACACGGATTATATGCCAAGCCGGAGAAGTGCGACTTTGAACGCCAGAGTATTCAGTTCCTAGGTCTCATAATTTCCACTGAAGGAATTAAGATGGATCCCCAAAAGGTCTCAGCCATCTTGGACTGGCCACCCCCGTCAGACAAGAAGGGGGTCCAGCGCTTCGTAGGTTTTGCCAACTTTTACAGGAGATTTATTAAGGGATTCTCTGACATCATTTCCCCCATTACACAGCTCACGAAGCAGAATACCCGGTTCAATTGGCCTTCTGAAGCCCAGACTGCCTTTCTAACCTTGAAAAGGCTCTTTACAACTGCTCCCATCCTGAGTCACCCAAATCCTGCCCTTCCTTACCTTCTTGAAGTAGATGCATCAGAAGTGGCCGTGGGGGCAGTTATTTCGCAAAGGCAGGGTACTAAAGATCTCATACATCCTATAGCCTTCTTCTCTCGTAAACTTTCCCCAGCAGAAAGGAACTATGACGTTGGCGATCGAGAACTTCTGGCCATTAAGGCTGCCCTTGAGGAGTGGAGGTACTTGTTGGAAGGGGCAACGCATCCTATCCTCATCTTCACAGATCACAAGAATCTTGAGTATTTAAGAGCTGCTAAACGGCTGAGGCCACGTCAGGCACGTTGGGCATTGTTTTTCTCAAGATTTTCCTTCCATATTACCTACCGGCCGGGATCTAAAAATGTCAAGCCAGATGCGCTCTCCCGCATGTTTGATGATCCAAAGGAAGTGCCAGTACCCGACACCATCCTGTCCGCAGGTAATTTTTTGTTATTACAGACCAACCTGATGGCCCAAATAAAGCAAGCTTCTGCAAAGAATCTCTGTCTCCCTGAGGTGTCCCTGGTACCCAGAGATGGGTTATTATGGCTTATAGACAAGATCTTTGTCCCTGAATAGGTCCGAGTGACGGTTTTAGGGTTATGCCATGACCACCCTCTGGCGGGCCATTTTGGTACACATAAGACCCTGGATCTATTACAACGAACATTTTGGTGGCCAGATCTGGAACAGAGTTGCAGGGAGTACGTGAAGTCTTGTACCGTCTGTACCCGGAGCAAGTCTGTAAGAAACAAGGCGTGGGGCCTGCTCAGGCCACTACCAGTCCCTGACAGGCCTTGGAAGATGGTCGCCATGGACTTCATAGTGGAGCTTCCCCCCTCGGAGGGCTGTTCCGCCATTTTTGTGGTCGTTGATCGTCTATCTAAGATGGCCCATTTCTTGCCACTCAGGAATACGCCCACGGCCAAGGAGACTGCAGAAGTTTTTATTAAAGAGATCGTTAGGCTTCATGGGGTTCCTGCAAATATTGTTTCAGATAGAGGGGTCCAGTTTACCTCCCGCTTCTGGAAAGCCTTGTGCGACGCGTTGAAGATTGAGCTGTCCTTGTCTTCCGCCTACCATCCTCAGACTAATGGACAAACCGAAAGGACAAACCAGACGTTGGAACAGTATATCCGTTGTTTCACCACATTTGTCCAGGATGACTGGGTGGCCCTACTACCATTGGCAGAGTTTGCATACAACAATGCTAAACATTCTGCTACAGGGCAAGCTCCATTCTTCGCAAACTACGGTTTCCATCCGTCCTTCTTACCGGACGTTCCCGCTGAACCCACAGTTCCAGCAGTACAGGATATCATTAGCTTCCTCAACCGCAATTGTAAACTGCTGCAGGATGCTATAATAAGGGCACAAGCAGCCTCTAAAAAGATTTTTGACAGGAAGAGGAGAGGGGAACTAATCCTTCAACCAGGTGACCAGGTATGGCTATCTACATGCAACCTCCGCCTAGCCTGTCCCTCAAAGAAATTGGCACCCAAGTTTATTGGACCCTTCCCGGTCAAGAGGAAACTCAACGAGGTCTCATATGAATTACACTTACCTGATTCTCTTAGAATTCATCCGGTGTTTCATGTCTCCTTGTTAAAACCTACAGTCCCTAACTCCTTCCCGGGCAGAAGCTCGGAACCACCCGAACCTGTGATTGTCGATGGGGAGGAAGAATATGAGGTGGAAGCTATTTTGGATTGCAGGAGGAGGAGAGGTCAATTACAGTTTCTCATAAAGTGGAAAGGTTACGGCCTGGAAGAAAATTCCTGGGAACCGGAACGGAATATCCATGCTAAAGAACTGATCTATGCTTTCTTTCGCAGTCACCCACAAAAGAAAAACCTATTGGGCACCCGGAGGTTGCCCTTAAGGGGGGGGGCAATGTTAGGAACACTCCCTGTGTACACTGAAGTGCTGTCATGAATCTGCCAGTTAAGAGTTAACTTAGTGCAGACTAATTGCACTAATTGGCAAAAGGCTGGCCTATTTAAACACCACAGCAGCACTGAGCCATTGCTGTCTTGTCTGCAGCTTTACCTGTACTTCCTGATCCTGAACCTGCTGTTTCCTGTTGACTTCCTGATCGACCTCCCGGCTTGTCCACTACTTCGTCTGCTTGCTGCCCGCCCTGACCTTGGCTCGTTCCTGTGACCACTCTCCTGCCTTATCCTTGTCGGCTTATCTGCTTCTGATTCTGGACGTGTTCACCTCCTGGTGGGGCAACCCTGGGGACCGCGACCTGGTGTTAGCTTGCAGCGCAGTCTATCCCCACCACCAGGGGCTCTAGTGAAAACCAGCTAGCACTTAGACTCCGCACCTCAGACTAGCCCGTGTCTACCACCAGTGTGACCCGTCCGTGTTCCTGTTGTACCAGATCCCACGAGGCTACCTCTGCACGTCAGGCTCAGCCACCAGCACCATTACAGCCTTTTTGTTACCTCTGTGCTGCTATATTCCCCTAGATTCTATGCAGCCACTTCATGTCTACATGCATGCACTATATCAGCAACTTAGGGGTGGAGCTCATGGTGGGTTTCCTGATGGTGTAAATGGTGGAACATGCCTGGGCTCTGAGCTTCGGCATGGCTACTTATGGCACTTTTCCACTGCAAGTACCGGCTCGTACCGGCTCGGCTCTACTCGGCCCTGCTTGGCCCGGTTTGCTTTTCCACTGCTGGTACCGCATGGTATAGTGTCGGAACGGCTCGGTACGGTACGGTATAGGTTTGCTTTTCCACTAAAGTAGTACTAAAGTTAAGTGGGTGGGATAACAACGGGGTGGGTGGGATTCTCTGACCAATCAGTGGCTAGTAGTGACTGCATGCAAAGGATTGTGGGATATGGTACCAGTTTGGTACCTGTTGGAACCACAATCGAGTAGGTACTGTTTTTTCAGAGCCGTACCGTTCGGTTCCATGCAGTGGAAAAGCAAACCTATACCGTACCGTACCGAACCGTTCCGACCCTATACCATGCGGTACCAGCAGTGGAAAAGCACAAAAGCGTGCCGAACTGGTACGGTTCCATGCAGTGGAAAAGCGCCAATAAAGTGTCCATAGGAAGACATGATGGCATATTGCATATTGAGCGCAATTGGGAGGCAGGGATAAATATTTTTTTCCCATTAAAAGAAGTGCCTGAGCAGACATATGACCAAATCACCAGGTGTTACTATGTTAGTAAAAGCTAAAAATGTAAAAGGGAATTTCATGTCTTGGGTTAATTTTGCTTTTTAAACCCCCCCCCCCCTTATCTTTTTTGCTTGATAATACCAAAATACACTCAGCAAATCCAGCATTGTGCTGTTGTGATCCGCCGCTCAGCTGCACAATGGGTTCCACATTACCATTTTCTTTTCTGATATCATCAGGAACCGCCTATCTATTCTCGGCCTTTGCAGACAGCCCCTGCTAATGGGCTGCCAGGTCCTCTCTCCTCCAGCTGCTGTCTGTAAGCTGGCATTAGATATTCCAGAAGGCTTCCTGGGTGCATGTCATCTTCATCTAGGCGGCAAAATGGAGGCAGGAGGTGCCCTGGAGTAACAAAAAAAAAAAAAAAGGTAAAAAAAAATTGCTTTTTAGATTGTGGAGTTGGGGATATTTGAAAAGTTGGAGTGAAATCATCTTTTGAAATGATGTTAAACATGTAAATGTTTAAACGAGATAATACCAGGATGCAGACCTACCCTTGTTGTTTTTATGCACCATGAGCACACAAAAGCACATATCTATGGGATTGTGCACTGAAGTGTACATATGTGCATTATATGCTTGCTTTGCCCCAGTTGTCTTGGTCACAGTGAAGGGGCAGACAGCTAAATGCATCAACTTCCAGCTAATGATAATTGTTTGCCAGTAATCAGTCAGTGCTATATTACATAAACACTGATATGTCACATAATTCTGTCTCCCACTACCTCCTAATGTCAAGTAAAGGGCATAGATGCACTGCTACACTGCGTTATAACATTTTGTCGCTTTTTAAGGAAAATAAAGAGAGGTTTCTGACCAATATCACTTCGGTCCCAGTTTTCCTGCTAAATCCTAAAGTAGCTACAGCTGTATTAAACCTAAAATCAACAAATTCATACATTACAGCTTCCCATTCCTTAAATGTGGTGGCTTCATTCGTTTTATTTTTAAAGTGGTTCTAAAGGATCAAGGTTTTTTACCTTCATGCTGAGTCACACAGTCCCCCCCTCCCCCAATCTTGATTCAGCGTGGATGAGAGCCTTGGCTCTTCTGGGACTCTCCCTCCTTATTGGCT
>NC_138769.1:551149876-551336422 GCF_965119305.1 Pelophylax lessonae | reverse complement strand
GATGCACTGTGGTTGTGCCTTCCCACTGGGACCATGGGAAGGAGGAAGCTGGGTTTCCTCCACTGTCCATTAGGCTCCCCTATTGGATACAGTGGGGACACTCCCTCAGACCAAGTGAATCAGACTTGGACACATGTAACAGGCAAGACTAGAAATCCTGAAGAGCACACAAATGCTGACTAGGAGGGTGCTACACTATACCTACTACTTCAGCCTTTTCCACACAGCGGAAACCTTGAAATAACTTTCCAGGCTCAGGGAACCCCTCCCTGTTAAAAATTACTATGTCTACTTCTCATGCTACATTAGTGTGATGGTCAGTGGGAAAAATGCTCCTTACACTTGTGAACATTGGGAAGAATTACATTCCAGATAGCTAAAAAGTGGTGTCCATTGGAACTTATTTGAGAGGAAAAAAATGGCTTATTGCTCAAGGAACCCCTAGCAACATACAGAGCAGAGGTGTCAAACTCAATTGTATCACGGGCCGCATCAGCATTATGATTGCCCTTAAAGGGCTGGTTGTATCTGTAAGACTAAATGTCGAGAGTACCCTACCCCTCCTTACACCAGATGTCAAGAGCACCCCCACCATCAGCAGTCCAGAGTCCTCCACCCTCCCTTACATCACAGTGCTCCCCCTTACCTTGTGCTGCTGATGAGAAGAAGCTGGGGGCATTGCTAGGAAGCAGAAAGTGCAGGGTCTGGAGGATGACCAAAGGAAGGCTAGAGCGTTCCTGCAGATGCAGGACAGGTGCGAGGGCCACATGAGATGGCCTGGAGGGATAGATTCGGCCCGGGGGCCTTGTGTTTGACACATGTGATATAGAGGAATCCTAGTTGAGAAACCCTGTGCTACTTGAATGAAATCAATCCCAGACACAATACGTTTATTTTGTGCCTAGAACATGTGCAATGCAAAATGTATGATTTTTCCAAAACAAAAACCCCATTCAGTTAGAATTTTGTTTGTTAAAGAAACATTTTTCATCCCCCTCCTTTGAATTTTCTCATCACTATGGTCAAAGTGAATGTCGACTTGACCCCACTTACCATTAGAAAATCAAACAAACATTCACATTTTCAAATGAAATTCCGCTGGTATATGGCCAGCTTAAGTTATCTCCCAGAGTTTTATGGAAGACAATGAGAAAATACAAATGAAAGATCCCCACAAGTATTAAACACAGACAGGAAAAAACAAAAATGGAGAAAAAAAGGATGGGTATTTGTTTAACTGTACATAACTAAAATAAATCTCATAAGTAATGATTGAGCTGAACTCATTTGGTGCAGACTATTACATGGCATTTATGGCACTATTTTCTCATCACTAAACGACCAGTCCATATTCTGCATGGAGATCAGAAGAAATAAACAGGGGAAAGTGCTGGCAGTAGTGTTGAAAGACATTTCGCTTCAAAATTGGGCCTTTGACTTCTGCTCTCCATGGGATAAGGAGACACCCTCCTCTTCTGTTGTTTTAGTACTGGAAGGCTTTGAAGGAGACAGCTTCTGAAGTGAGATAGAGTGCTACAAGCAGAAGATAAGTGCCCTAATCACTGGCATTCAATAGACTACATAACATCCTGATACCTGACAGTCTCATGTTATGGAATCCTTCACAATAATAATAATACCAAAATAATTTGAAGGCTACTTTTTGTATTGCTTAGTTTCCTCTTGTAGCCCTTACATTCTGTTTTCATGTAAAACATGTAGTGACAGGGCAGGTATTCAACACATACTTTAATTTTAGTTTAATAGATGTTTATGTGGCCATTTGTTGGATTCATATGAGCTTGACTTGGCATGACTTGGCATGACTTGGCATAGGATATTGGAAGAGTAATAAGGAAGCCTGATTTACCTGGTTCCTAAATCATCTACTTGACACTAAGTAGATGACTGATGTGATATATAATATTTATCAATATTTCCCTAATTAACTGTGTCTTCTCTTTGGATAAGTGTTGATTGCTAATAAAGGCTTAAACTGCTTGTTACCCCTACACTTCAAATTCCTCTTATGTGCCCGCTGTACCATGTACTTGTATAAGAACGTATCCTGTTCTCTTTGTATTGCTTTCTTTGAGTGAAATCCCTCGTGTTCCTGCCAGTCCTCTTGATTTCCTATTAAAAACTGTCCACACTAAGTAGGAGATCACAGCGTGGTCAGTTCTCTAGCTGTCCTGGGAACTCAGACTACTTTCCCCCAATGATCAGACTTGTCCTGACATGCCCCCGCTGCACAGCCATTCATTGGCAAGCTCAGTATACTGCGGTTTCTCCTCCCCCAAGCTCCTATGCAGCTGAGAACAGAGGGAATGTGATCACTTATAAAAAAGGGAAAACAAGTAACTGATAATATTTTTTATTATCTATACAAAGATTTTGTGCATTTCATTTCTCAAAACTGAATGTCTTTTTTTACAAGGTGATCGTTTACAATCACTTGTAACAATCACAAGCTGTTTAACCTCAGACCTAGCATAATGTTGCAATGACTAGAGGAGCTAGTATAGAGGATAAAAGCATATATGACAGCTAGTATTGGCACAGGATCGAAACATACACAGTTGACTTACAACCCATGCATAGCAGTACAATAAAGTGAATGTATCTTCAAAAATAAGGTGTGACCCTGCCGGTACTCTTCCTTAAACACTACCAGAACCCTAAAATACAATTTTGTGGCAGAAAAAAGAAACACTGCTGCATTATCTAATGGTGGCCAGTCATGTGAAACAGTTGATCCCATGATCTATTACAGCAGCCTCCAAACTATGGCTTGCAGGCCAAATCTGGCCCACTGCAAGCTTTTATCCAGTCCTCTGATGTAAGAGGGACTCTAGTGGGGCGACTCTCACGTAAGGGAAAACTCTGATGTAAGGGCAAGTCTGATGTAAGGTGAACCTCAATACGTTAAAGTGGACTCTGAATGGCTAAAATGTATTTGGAATTTTCATTGATTCGTGCTCTTGCAGTTTTTTTCTATTGTTCTAAATCAGGGGTCTTCCAACTACGGCCCTCCAGTTGCTCAGGAACGACAATTCCCATCATGCCTAGTCATGTCTGTGAATGTCAGAGTTTTCCAATGCCTCATGGGATGTGTAGTTCCGCAACAGCTGGAGGGCCGTAGTTTGAGGATCCCTGTTCTAAATCATATCATATTGATAACAAATAAACTCAAAGTAAAATGTATTCATTTATTTCAATATGAGTCATTAATTTATAAAAATCATTTATCCTCATCCCAAATATTTGTAAAAATATACAATGTGGCATTCGTGTAAAACAATAACTTATTTTCCGCGCTGTGATGTATATTTTGGTGAAAAGATAAAATATAAACAATGTATAAAACCTGAAGCTGCTGCTCACTAGGTGAAATACCAGAAAAAACTAAAAGCATAAATAGACAGCGCTAACAGGTGACAAAATGTAAATGAATTATAAATATATATAAATGTGCTACAATAATTAATTGGTGCCCTAAAACATTGATGCTCTAAAAAATTGGTACAACCAAAAAGTGTATATATAAACAATACATATATAATAAATACTAAAGTGCTAAGATTAAGTGTCCATAATATAACCATTAAAGTGCAAAGTGATTTGTTAAGGTGCAGTCCAAAAAATGCTTCTTCAACACAAAACTAAAGTGCCAAACAGGTGCTCGAATCCATAAAAGTGCCCAAGTGCTCTTCAGGAAAAAGGCCCCCAATGGGGATGCACTCACCAGATTTTGGGTAAAAATGAGCCTTGAACATGTATAATGTTCCTTGATCGGATCACAGGATCAATGCAGCTACCCTAGCATATGAGATATCCCTCAAACGGATGGATGGATGACAAGCACCTCATAGACTGGCTCCTTAATAATTCGTCTCCTCTCTCTCTCCCATGTGCGTTTCAAATATAAAGAGAGAAGCCGTACATAGTGAAGCCCGTAATATTTATTTAGAACAGAATGGTAAGAATAGTACTCACAATGTATCTTTAAAAAATCGGCAATGAACAGCATTAAACAGCCTAGCACAGTCAATCCTCCAATTTCCGTGTCGCTGCCGGCGTGCGTTCCACGGTGGTTAACAGGAAATGACGCTGCAAAAGCTCCGCTGCCCGGAAGTGCGTCGACGCGTTTCGCCCGCCTTAATGGGCGTTATCAAAGACATCATGGGCGTTGTCTTTGATAACGCCCATTAAGGCGGGCGAAACGCGTCGACGCACTTCCGGGCAGCGGAGCTTTTGCAGCGTCATTTCCTGTTAACCACCGTGGAACGCACGCCGGCAGCGACACGGAAATTGGAGGATTGACTGTGCTAGGCTGTTTAATGCTGTTCATTGCCGATTTTTTAAAGATACATTGTGAGTACTATTCTTACCATTCTGTTCTAAATAAATATTACGGGCTTCACTATGTACGGCTTCTCTCTTTATATTTGAAACGCACATGGGAGAGAGAGAGGAGACGAATTATTAAGGAGCCAGTCTATGAGGTGCTTGTCATCCATCCATCCGTTTGAGGGATATCTCATATGCTAGGGTAGCTGCATTGATCCTGTGATCCGATCAAGGAACATTATACATGTTCAAGGCTCATTTTTACCCAAAATCTGGTGAGTGCATCCCCATTGGGGGCCTTTTTCCTGAAGAGCACTTGGGCACTTTTATGGATTCGAGCACCTGTTTGGCACTTTAGTTTTGTGTTGAAGAAGCATTTTTTGGACTGCACCTTAACAAATCACTTTGCACTTTAATGGTTATATTATGGACACTTAATCTTAGCACTTTAGTATTTATTATATATGTATTGTTTATATATACACTTTTTGGTTGTACCAATTTTTTAGAGCATCAATGTTTTAGGGCACCAATTAATTATTGTAGCACATTTATATATATTTATAATTCATTTACATTTTGTCACCTGTTAGCGCTGTCTATTTATTTTTTTAATGTGGCATTCGTACTGAAAAGTTCAGAGGCCCTTGATTTATATAATAAGCAAGGGAGGAAGTACAGCCATTATATCTAGTGTGTCTCTCTATGGGGCCCAGGACCAGGGTAGGGGAGAGAACCCACTCCATGTCGGAGAGATTTTAAAATTTAAACAAATTACTGTTTTCTTCCAATTGTTTATTTATATTGATCCATTCCCGCAAACATTATTTTAGGATTGGCTGATTATGAGTTTTTCTTTGGTCTTTGCACTTACTCTTGATAAGGAAACTATGAGTCTCTGAGCCGCCCTGTCTGCACCAATTTCACATTACCTGGTTATAATTTGTAATTGTAGAATTACAGTAGCCATCAGTGTTACTGTATGAATAGGACCCCCCAGGGGTCCATTATAGGTTTTCTGCCTCTGGCTAACCTGTGTTAAATGGGTATAATAGGGGCATTTTGCTATGCAGTCCTGTGATTTATAATTATGCTTCTGAGTAAAAGGGAAGATGAACCAATCCTGTTAGTCAAAGACCACATTAATGATAAAATGCTTAGACACTTCTTATCAAATTCCTCAGTACAAGTACTGATCTCAGCTGCACATTTTCACTGCAATGCTTTCCCAACGATAGAGCAGTATTTATACTTTCTGACATCTTCTTAGATCCAAATTAGATGTAACACATAAATAAAAATGCAAAATATTGTAGCTTACCAATTTTTATATGTAGTGGCTGTATTGGTTTTGTTTTTTTTTTTTTTTAGGTTGTTTTCCTGTATTTTCATTTCTTGACCTGCCAGTAAGTCTGTTATGTTTCAACTCCTTTCAGCAGACCAAGTGGAATAGAAAAAGTGGCAGTTAGATGTTTGAGATAAACCATTTAACACTGACAGGGTTGCTTACAACAGTCAGCTTTTATTCATTTATTTATGTAAAACCTTTACAGGTGGTCCCCGGGTTACAAACAAGATCGGGACTGTAGGTTTGTTCTTAAAGCGGAGTTCCGGCCACAAAATCGACATAATCGATTTTGTGGCCATCCGCTTGCTTTTCTTCACCTGAAAAGGAAATGGATAGTTAAGATTTTTTTTTTTACTTACCTTGTAATTGTACAAAGAAATACTCACCTTTCTTCCACTTCCTCCCTCGGCGGCCGCGGCCCGCGCTGTCACTTCCGGTTTGCAATGATTCCTGGGAGCTGAACGTCATCGCTCCCAGGAATCAATGCGACGGCACCGGCCCGCTCGTCAATTCCAGTGCGACGCCGCATTCCCTGCTAAACAGCTTCTGGGCATGCCCAGAAGCTGTGGAGGAATGCGGCGCAGCACCAGAAGTGACGAGAGGGGCCGGTGCAGGGGCATTCTGGGAGAAGAAGACACGGAAGAGGACGCAGAAGAGGATCGCGCTGGCTTCAGCTGCCCACAACAGAGATGGCAACGCTGGAGAAGAAATTTTAAAAGTGAGTATTTCTTCTTGCAGGTAAGTGCGAACCGGGACAGATCAGAGGCTAGCCATTGTGGAATGTACTAGCCCTGACTGTCCCGGGGGTATGTTCATAGAAATTTTTTTTGTGGCCGGAACTCCGCTTTAAGTCGAATTTGTTTGTAAGTCAGAACATGTACATTTTTTTGGTGTTGGTGTAGCCCCAGCCAAACAAATTTTTATGTTTTTTGGATAGCATAGGGACGGTTAACACCCCTGTACCATTTGTTTTGCTGTCTGTACCCCTGTTCAGAAGATTTCACCTCACTTTCTGTCTCTATGACAACTGGATTTTGAAAATGTTGGTTTGTTGTGGAAACAAGGATTAGTGATAAAGCTTCAGTGGAGACACCTTTTTCCCATGAAAACTCTTACAGGAGTGAATTTCTCTTCCTAGAGGTAGATTTGCTCTCACCTCTTGTTGTCTCCCTCCGTTTGTAAGTAGGAATCGTTTGTAAGTCGGATGTTTGTAACCCAGGGACCGCCTGTATCCCAAAAGAAAAAAACCTGTTGCTGTAACTGCTCAGAAAAGTGTTAGCTGGAGTTCAGCTTTAATTTGTTAATTTGTTGTCTATCTGCATCTAACACCCTCTCCCAAACTGTTGATTCTGCTCTCCAAAGGTGTCTCCATTTCTGCTTCATCCAGAGTGGAGACACCCTAAGAAAAGAAGTGCGTTACTGGCTGGATCATTGGGTGAAAATAAAGGGAAAAAGATTAAAAAAGAAAATCAATGCAACTACCACATTTAGGTACTGTTAAGCTACAATATATTACAGTGGATTTAGTGCCAACTTTTAGTTCACCTTTTTTTTTTCTTGAAAAATACAGCTCCCCTATGTACCAATATAACATGAATGTACCTCAGTTGCAGAAAAATAAAAGCCTTCTTTGATTTTTAAGGCCTTATCTTAGCTCTTGCTGTATTTCTTAGAAAGCTTCATCGCTTGCTGATATGTAGATTTGGGACAGAGAAACCAGTAAGGCACAGGAAGGAGTTTACCAGCTGACCTTGTTAGCACACACCCTACACCCATCAATGATATTTCCCCAGCATCCTTCCAGACTGGCTCAGGCCACATGATAAACTTCCTGAAGCCACATGCAACCCACCACTGACGTAGTGCAAGAGCCTGCCTGAGTGGACACACAGTGATTGGATAGATGGTGTGTCCTCCTATCCTCCTATTACATAGTTTTGGTAAATCTAAAGGCGATTGTACAGAGATTGTACAATCAGATTACATAGTTACTCAGGTTGAAATAATACACAAGTCCATCTGGTTCAACCAACAAAAAAAAAAAAAAACAGTATTGAAAACCCAACCATACAATCCCATATACACAATCCTATACCTGCAGTTGATCCAGAGGAAGGCGAAAAAACCCCAGCAAAGCATGATCCAATTTGCTACAGCAGGGGGAAAAAAATCCTTCCTGATCCCCCAAGAGGATATTCCCTGGATCAACTTTACCTTACAAAAAATTTTAGTACCCACTTATATTAAGTACACCCAGGAAAGAATCAAGACCTTTTTTAAAGCAATCTAGTGAGCTAGCCAGAACCACCTCTGGAGGGAGTCTATTCCACATTTTCACAGCTCTTACGGTGAAGAAACCTTTCCGTATTTGGAGACAAAATTTGTTTTCCTCTAGACGTAAAGAGTGCCCCCTTGTCCTCTGTGTTGACCTTAAAGTGAACAACTCAACACCAAGTTCACTATATGGACCCCTTATGTGTTTATACATGTTGATCATATCCCCCTTAATCTCCTCTTCTCAAGAGAGAATAAATTCAGTTCCTCTAATCTTTTCTCATAGCTGAGGTCCGCCATGCCTCTTATCAGTTTGGTTGCCCTTCTCTGCACTTTCTCCAGTTCCCCGATATCCTTTTTAAGAGCTGGTGCCCAAAACTGAACTGCATATTCCAGATGAGGTCTTACTAATGATTTGTACAGGGGCAAAATTATATCTCTCTCTCTGGAGTCCATGCCTCTGTTAATACAAGAAAGGACTTTGCTTGCTTTGGAAACCGCAGCTTGGCATTGCATGCTATTATTAAGCTTATGATCTACCCATAGGCGTGCGCACGGGGTGTGCCGGGTGTGCCTGGGCACACCCTAATCACCCTGTGTCTGTTAGTGTAGGGCCGGCTGCCTCCCGAGATCTCCATCTTTGGCACTGAGGGTAGTGAGATGCTCGTGGAGAGGCGGCTGTGCTGTTGGCTCCAGCAGACAGTGAGGCTTGCCATGTGTGTGACACTGTCAGGTAATGTTACTGCTTGCAGGGAGAAAGACAAGCTGTCAAAACTCAGCAGTGATGTCGGGGATGGGCGGGACGAACAGCTATCAAACACCAGCCAATGGGATGGGGTCTGGGCGGCTGCTTCATTTATGTGGCCCCGCCCCTTTCTTAAGCAGCCCAATCATTGGCTGGTGTTTGACAGCTGCTTGATCCCGCCCACCCCCGACATCACCGCTAAGTTTTGACAGCTGGTCTTTCTCCCTGCAAGCAGCTACATGACAGTGACTGTGTCACACACACAGTGGGGTACCAATGGGGGGGCGCACTGGGGGGTATCAGCCAGCGTCCTCTGAGAGATCCTGTATGGCAGTGTGAAGGCTGCAGTGGCAGCTCCTTCAATCCGTGCTGCAAGCGGGGGGCGGAGACGCGGCGGGATGAAGGGGGCGGAGCCGCGGTGGGAAGAAAGGGGCGGAGCCTCGGCGGGAAGGAGGGGGCGGAGCCTCGACTGGAAGAAGGGGCGGAGCCTCGGCTGGAAGAAGGTGAGTGCCCATTGCCCAAGTGTGTGTGCTCTGTGTTGGATAGGAGGAGAATGGGGAAGCTGCATATAGAGGAATTCATCCTTCCCTATCCTTCCTGCAGCTGCTGAATAACTGATTGTCCTCCTCTCCCTCCTGCAGGAAAAATAGGGAAATATCAATTCCTTTATATGCAGCTGCCCCATCCCCCTCCCTATACAACTTCCTTTGCTGGCCCCCCAGTGCTCTCTTAACCCCCCCTCCAGTGTTCTTATCCCCCCTCAGTGCTCTTAACCCCCCCCCCCAGTGCACTAGACCCCCTGTTCTTTAGCCCCCCCCATGCTCTTCAGCTCCCCACAGTGCTTTTTATCTCCCTCCCCCCTATGCTCCCTGTCCCCCCCCCCAGTGCTCTCCACCCCCTGGTTTTCCCTGCCTGCCCCCCAAGTGCTCCCTGTCCCCCCCAGTGCTCTCCACCCCCTGGTTTTCCCTGCCCACCCCCCAAGTGCTCCCTGTCCCCCCCAGTGCTCTCCACCCCCCTGGTTTTCCCTGCTCGCCCCCCCAGTGCTCTCCACCCCCTGCACCTTCCAACCCCCTACAATGCTTTGCAAACCCCCTCTTAATTCTCTCCTGTCCCCCCGCCCACCGTGCCCTTCACCTCCTCCAGTGCTCTCTGCTTCCCCTGTGCTCTCCGGCCCCCCTAGTGCTCTTCTATCTTCTATCATGTCCTCAGTCTCTGAGCATCTTCTGTATCACGTCCGTAGTCTCTGACCATCTCCTGTATCATGTCCGTAGTCTCTGACCATCTCCTGTATCATGTCTGCAGTCTCTGACCATCTCCTGTATCATGTCTGCAGTCTCTGACCATCTCCTGTATCATGTCTGCAGTCTCTGACCATCTCCTGTATCATGTCTGCAGTCTCTGACCATCTCCTGTATCACGTCTGCAGTCTCTGACCATCTCCTGTATCATGTCTGCAGTCTCTGACCATCTCCTGTATCACGTCTGCAGTCTCTGACCATCTCCTGTATCATGTCTGCAGTCTCTGACCATCTCCTGTATCACGTCTGCAGTCTCTGACCATCTCCTGTATCACGTCTGCAGTCTCTGACCATCTCCTGTATCATGTCTGCAGTCTCTGACCATCTCCTGTATCACGTCTGCAGTCTCTGACCATCTCCTGTATCATGTCTGCAGTCTCTGACCATCTCCTGTATCATGTCTGCAGTCCCTGACCATCTCCTGTATCATGTCTGCAGTCTCTGACCATCTCCTGTATCACGTCTGCAGTCTCTGACCATCTATTGTATCATAAGAAATATAGTGGACAACTGCGCTAAACCAACAAAAAATGTGAAGCTGCAACTTCAAGTGTGACTGTCACCTTAAAATATATCTATTGTATCATGTCTGCAGTCTCTGACCATCTACTGTATCATGTCTGCAGTCTCTGACCATCTCTTGTATCATGTCTGCAGTCTCTGACCGTCTCATGCCAAGGTTCGCCATCACTGCTCTATATATATATATACACGCATGTGCGTTTGAGCTTTGGGGTGCACACCCTAATGCAATAGGCTGCGCACGCCTATGGATCTACCAGAACACCCAGATCCTTCTCCGCCATGGATTCCCCCAGTTCTACTCCACCTAGTATGTATGATGCAGATTAAAAAAGAATAGCGCGCAAATGCAAAAGAAACTACCAAATCTGAAGAGAGTCCATAAATAAAAATGGGGGTTTGGTCCCACCATATGGCCATATCGTGCTCAAGCCCACTACTGCGTCAAAGTACCCCATTATCAGTGGGTCCTACACTATCCATGAAAAAGAGATGAATCCAGCCCTTCTAACCCTTGGAGATAATACTCCTTGCTGGGAGAGATGTGCAAATGCACTACAGGGGACTCCTCCTATATCCACTTGATGGTGGACACTAATTGAGTACAGGTGTGTGTGGGGGGTGGGGAGGGCTGCTCAACCTCGATAGTCTGGTCAGACCGAATACATAATAAACAGGCAAAAAATTTGGGGGAGCATACCCGTGTATTTCCAAAGCTGCTGCAGCTATGAACCAAAAGACATGTATATTAAAAAATTCTTTTTTAATATACATGTCTTTTGGTTCATAGCTGCAGCAGCTTTGGAAATACACGGGTATGCTCCCCCAAATTTTTTGCCTGTTTATTATGTATGATGCAGGCATATAGTGTATAGCCACATTTATACACCTAAATTTACCTGTAATTGTTAACAGTACACAGAAACAAACACACATTTTGCCACATGAAAAAAATGGGGGAAAAATGCAGCAAACGCACAGTAAAAATGTGCAACTCGCACTAGGCCAAAATATTCCATGAGCTCCTTTGCCTTGTGTAGCACTGCCCATTGAAATCAACGGGCTGCCTTATGTGTGTCACTGTAAAAACATGCCCAAAAGCATGCACTCTCACTACTCTAGGTGTGAGTGGGGCCTGAAAGTGAAATTGGTGCATTTACACAAGAACACTGAGGCTCCATTCACATGTGTGTGTTTCCAAATGCATGGCAAACCCCACAGAAAATGTGCGCTTTGCCATGCGTTTAAGAAATGCTGGAAATGTGCATTGTGCTTGTGTTGTCATTACATGTTAAAGGCTCCCCAAGTGCAGCAAATACACCATGCTCCACTGTAAAAAAAAGTTCTGGAGCTTCTTTAGGGTGATTGTTGCTGCGCATAGGGAAGCCCATTTAACTGAATGGGCTGCCCTATGTGTGACAAGTGAAAACGATCCAAAACACCCAAAAAAAAATTCATGAGGGAATGTGCGTTTTTACTAAGTAGAGCTGTGAATGAGGCCTGACAACTGAGTGTCTCTATTCACTCCCTCCTAAGGACTTGTATACTGTAAAGATGGCCAATCTAATTATACAATCTCTTTACAATCTCCTTTAGATTTAACAGAACAATGGAATAGGAGAGCCCACCTGACCAATCCATTTAATCTGAATCAAATCGGACAGGCCCTTGTACTACATAGCTGATGGAAGATCTAAAGAAGATTGTACAATCAGATTTAATAGAAAGTGAATGAAAGGTGGTATTGTAACGAGGGGAGGTGTGGTCCAGAGTGTTGAACACACCCTATAAAATGCTCTCCTGTGATGCAACAAGGAAGTGAAGGCTTTTGGGAGAAGGCCTAAAGAAAGTGAATGTTGGAAACGATCCACAGGAAATGATGGAATCTGAAAATCATTTAAAAAAAATGCAAATAAACTGACAAGATTTCAAACTTCTTGTGGCTAAGATACGTGAGAGAAAAGCACATTGGGATGGCTGGGTTAGAAATGGCATTGGAAAAAGCTTCCATTTTTTATGAAATGTGAAATTCTGCCCAAAAAAGTGAGCTTATCCTTTAAGATTTTGCCCAAGGGAAGCACAATAAGATTAGAGGACATAGCATCACTATAGGATATACATGCTATCAGCCATAGCTAGGATGGACAGAAAGAGCTGAAAATTGTTTGCTTTTGAAGTCTGTACTTCTATTGGATGACTTGATGATGAGTGTGGGGTAGATGGGATACCAATTGTTTTCTATCAATGTATTTAACTTTCAAACTGAAATAGGCAGAGAGGAAAGGGGAGGAGAGGTTTTATTTCAGATGATGCCCACTTTAAAGGCCAATGATACACTGTGCAAATTTCTTTCCTGCAACCATGGCTTGCAGGAAATACATTTGCATGATCCCCCCATTAACACAGACAGTGCTGACAAGGGAATCAGCCTTTGTCTTCTCTGGGGGGGGGGTCGCGACTGTTAGGGGAAGCCAACACGACCCCCGGGAACCAGGAGAAGATAGTACTGTATTTTCTGGCGTATAAGACTACTTTTGAACCTCAAAAAAATCCCCCAAAAATGGGGGGTCGTCTTATACGCCGAGTATAATATCTCCAAGGTAACCTAAGTATAAGTATTACCGGTAGATGTAATCTCTCAAGACACTGGCTGTTTGGGAATCCTGTACCGGTATACCATATGTACCATAGCTTCGGCTACATACAGTGTACCGCGCTGAGCCAATCAGGGAGAGCAATGTATTCTATTATTGAATACAAAGCCTGCTCGGATTGGAGGAGTAACATCAGCACGCCTCTCTGACTCTGCCAATCCGAGCAGGCTTTGCATTCAATAATAGAATACATCGCTCACTGTGATTGGCTCAGCACGGTATACTGTATGTAGCCGAAGCTACGGTACATACGGTATACCGGTACAGGATTCCCGCACAGCCAGCGTCTTGAGATTACATCTACTGGTAATACTTATGCTTTGGGTACCTTGGAGATATTATGAGAGATTACATGTATTACAGTACTTGGGGTACCTTGGAGATCTATGAGAAATCTGATGTTTTTCAATGGTGTTGCCTTGCTTCGGAAGGGAGGTAGTCTTATACGACGAGTATAGCCCAAAACCTATGTTTTAACTTGAAAATTAGGCGGGTCGTCTTATACGCCCAGTCGTCTTATACGCCCAGTCGTCTTATAGGCCGGAAAATACGGTAATTATTGCTAGCGGCTAAAGCAGCTGCTTGTGATAATCAGAAGTGAATCCAGCAGTCTGGTTGTGCCCAAGTTGATCGATCAATCAACTTGGTACATTCAGCCTGCCCATTAACGGTTCAAATCTCAGGCGGTCCCTGCTGAACAGGCTGAGATTCAAACTGTGTATGGGCGGCCTAAAGAGGTACTCAACTCCCCCTACTCCCATGTTTCTTCCCCACTTACCGATAGTGATGTAGTGGTCTTCAAAAAATATACTCACCTGCACAGCAAATCCAGCATTGTTCTGCTATGATGTGCTGTTCAGATGCCACACAGTGCGTCCCACATCACCATCTTGGTGCTCCTCTGCTGGGTGTAGACAGCCAGCTCCAATAATGCACTAAACTTGCTCCCCCTGGCCCTTCCTCTGGACTGTCCCCTGGCCACTCTGTGTGCCAGTCCTGCAACCTGCTGGGAGATGTAATGGAAGTATTCCAGGAGGCTACAGAACCAGGTACATGCCATTCTGGTCTAGGCTGGAATGGTGGTGGGGCCTGAGGCTAAAGATTAAAAACATATAAAAAAATAGAAAAGTACAGCTTTAAAGAATAAATCCAAAAAAATATATATGTGGGGTAAAAGATAAGATTTAAGCTGTGTCTGCAATTTGATGCTGTGAAAAAAAGGAAACAATGACTAGAAAATAGCCATTTAAAAACATAAACTTCTGTTTCCAAGGGCCACGGAGAAACCTCAGCAGCATTTGAACCAAACCCAAGACTGAATCCGTCTAGTTTCTTTGTGTTCATTCTGCAAACTCATCCATTCTTTGCCGAGCAAAGTCATGCTTCATGGCTGACTCACCGAATCAAACTAAATACATGTTGTCTGCTCTTTATGGGGAAGACTAATGCTATACATACAAATATACCTCAAAGTACAGCTGTGCCTTTTGATTTGTTTGAACTTGCATTAAACGGTATGAGCTAAACAATGTTCACTGTACATTGAAACATCACATCATATTACTATAATTACAATAATTACTTCCCAGCAGTTTATTTAACATTATCAAGGTTAATATACATGTCTGGTTTAATGTCAAGTCTAAACTTTAAAGAAGTGTTTAAAAGATTACAATGGTGGGTAATTCCTTTCTCCTCCCCTCTTTTGTAAATATGAAAAGAATGAATAGAAAATAGAAGTGCTCTTAAACATTTCTTTTAGCTCATCAAAATTATTTCAGCAAATTTCTTTTAGCTCATCAAAATTATTTCAGCAAATTGGATTTTTACTTAATTAAGCTATACATCTTTTCATTTGATCATTATTCAGAAGTCTTCTCCCTAACCTATTCAAACATAGTAACTGAACCATGCAGCCCATGTAAACAAAGAGTTGGAGCAAAAAAGACTTCAAAGACTTCATTGATGGATGGTGTGTAGTTCTGTCCTTTGTGAATACTTGAAGGTATATTTGTTTTTAGACGTTACATTCGTTCTTAGATTACCCTCATCATCTGGCTATGGGGCAACATACACCTGAGAAGGCTACATAAAGGCATCCGAGCACCTGAACAAGAAGTTTTTATTTACGTAGGATCTTTTTTGTTCTGTCAGCCCTTTGGCAATACTTCGGCTTTTAGGTTCCTGGTAGGATAATTGTTCTAAGATAAAAAGCATGTTGTGGGTTTAGATAAATAAAACATAGTGTCAGTATCCATTATGGTCTATGATGATGACAGTTCTTCAATGACCTTGTATTTATGGAATTAGTTAATACAATGTACATACATGTCTTCTACTAAAACAAAACAGAACTCTACAGGTATCGTTTAAAGCAGTGTTTCTCAACCTTTTTTCAGTCAAGGCACCCTTTAAAAATGATGGACAGTCTCGAGGCATCCTTTAAAAATTATGGACAGTCTCGAGGCATCCTTTAAAAATTATGGACAGTCTCGAAGCAGTGCCGGGACAAGGTCATCCAGCGCCAAGGGCAAGGATGCCAAACTGCTCCCCCCCCCTTCCCTTAGGGTTAGGGTCAAGATGCCCCCCCATGCCTGCAATAAACCATTGTGCCCAGGGCAACTGACTCCCCTGCCCACCCCTTGTCCGGGCCCTGTCTCGAGGCACCCCATTCTAAAATGTAAAAGCTATTCTAATAGTTTTACATAATGCAGCAACATCCACAAGTCTAAGTAGGACACCCAACATTAGAAGTGATTTATTCTTCCGAAGCAGATACACTTTTGCGAACTGGAACTGACTCGTATTCCAATGTTTCTCTTCCCCCTCAATTTTTCTTCATCACTCAGCTAATGTGACCCCAAGGCTGATGGAGAGGGACAGTGGAGGGTCAAACAAGGATGCTTTGCAGGTGACTGACATCCTCCTCATCCACTAATAATGCCATTAGTCCTTTAGATGCTGGAAGCTATAAGGTTGTAATGGTGTACAATGAAAACCTTTGACTTTAGGGTAACCAAAAGGCAGCCTTCATCCACACAATTTATACAATTTTTGGGCAATTTTTAGGCATTTTGTAAGGCACCCCTGGAGAAACCTCAAGGAACCCCATGGGGCCGGGGCACCCTGGTTGAAAAAGGCTGATTTAAAAAAACTCTTGTCACCAACCTAAAAATCACAGGTAAAAGCTCAAATCGATTAAGTATTTTAAATGCTTACTAGCAGTATTTTTCCTTTTCATAAGTTATTTTTTTACTGACTTGTAATATGCTTCTGAACTTGCTAGAAAACCTGACTGCTTCAGAGGAGTCAATTTCCAACTCAGCCTTATCCATCCTGGCATGTCTTAGGCCCATTCACATCTGTGTGATTCTTCATGTGACATGCAATTTGCGACATTGAATAAGAATAGAAAAATTACATCTTTTTAATTGTGCCCATTAATATCGATGCAAATTCCTCTTATCAGCTTTTGAAAATGCTGCGTGTGCTTCTTTTGGTGGAACTCAATTTTTGCCCCATAAAACGCTAAAACTTTGGTTAAGTTAATTTTTTTTAACCTAACCATCCTAATACTGGGCACTTTCATCCCTTCCTGCCCAGGTAAATTTTCATTTTTTATCGTTGTCACACTTTGAATGACAATTGCGTGGTCATGCAATGGTGTACCCAAATGGATTTTTTATCATTTTCTTCCCACAAATAGAGCTTTCTTTTGGTGGTATTTAATTACCACTGGGCTTTTTATTTTTTGCTAAACAAAATTAAAAAATTATCAATACTTAAAAAAAAAAATGTTTTCTTAGTTTCTGTTTGAAAATTTTATAAATAAATAATTTTTCTCCTTGTGCGCTGATGAGGCTGCACTGATGGGCACTGATGAGGTAAATCTGAAGGGCACTGATGGGGAGGCACTACAATGCAGCATTGATGGGCACTGATAGGTGGCACTGACATGCAGCACTGATGTGCACTGATAGGCGGCACTAATGAGCACTGATAGGTGGCACTGATGGGCACTGATGGGTGGCACTGATGGGCACTGAAAGGCGGCACTTATGGGCAATTATAAGTGGCACAGATAAGCGGCACTAATGGGCAGGCATTGATAGGCACTGAAAAGCAGCACTAATTGGCCTCACTGATGGGCACAAATTGGCATCACTGATGGGTACAGGTTGGCATCACTGATGGGCACTGTTGGGGCTGCACTGTAATCAGGGCACCGATCATCAGTGCCCTGATTACCTATACATGTCTCCCCTCTGAGGAGATTCCACCAATCGGCCCTCCTCTCCTCACACTCTGTCAGTGTGAGGCGAGGAGAGCTGATAAACGGCATATTCTTCTTTCCATGAGATCAGCTGTGATTAAACCACTCCATGGCTCTTTACCGAAATCAGGGTCCTAAAGACACAGCGCGCCCGTAATTGCTGCGGGTGCGCAATCACAGCGAGACTGGGCGACAGCAAATGACATTGGCCCAGAACGCCGTCATTTTACTATTTAGCGGGCAGCAGGCGGTCAAAATTCTGCACAAGGGACAATACTTACATTATTGAGAAGTGCCTTTTGAGCTGGTGGCTGCTCTGTTAGTAACTATCTAAGGTCATCCCCCTTCCCCTATACCCCTGCAGCTGTGATCTTTTGGTCCTGTGGGGGTTTATACAAGCTGCTGGACCTGTCAGGCACTTGTCAAAAGTGCAGACTATGCCTGACCTTTCCAAACCCACTCCCCAATGAAAAGTGCTCTATGAAGGGAGGATGGCCAAATTAATGAAAGCTTTGCCTGCTCCATTAATAGTGCACTTTCCATTGTAAGAAGAGACAGGATGGCCATACAATTTTCTTGTACAACTTTCCTTTAAATTTACCAAAACCATATAATATGAGGTCAAACCTAAACAGTTTCAATTTGTATGCAATCAGGCAGGCCCTTGTACTACATCGTTGAAGGTAAATCTAAAGGAAATTGAATTAAAAAAATTGTTAGAGGTATGGCCAGCTGTAGTACGATTTTTATGAATGGAGCAGGGGGGCAGAAGGGACAGGAAAAGTTAACACTTTTAAAAACTGTGTGTGACAGGTCCATCATCCATCATTTTAACCATTGCCTATAGCATTCAAGGTTTGCCACACATGATAATTGTGGCAGTTGCTTATGCTCTCAACTGAACTGTCAATCCATCAAAAGTCTGGTTTTATAACTGATCACTTGTGCAGCTCCATGGCAACTGCAGATCAAACTGAAACTAAGATAGTAGCTTATTTGGTTGTAAAAGATAGCAAAGGTTTAACCCTGCTTTAATTATTAAAGCGGAGTTCCAGCCATTTCACTCACCTGTCCAACGGTCCAGCGATGCGGCCGCCCGAAGCCTCGATCCTCTCCCTCGGCGCCAGCATCACTGCTGTGGGCACCCGGCTGTGACAGCTTCACAGCCGGGTACCCACTGCGCATGCGCGAGTCGCGCTGCGCGCCATGATTGGCCGGAAATCTTCTGGGACCTCTGACATGTCCCAGAAGATTGCAGGGAGGGAGGGGGAGAGGAGAACTTCCGCTCAGGGCGCCGCGGCGCTCCGAGCGGAAGTGGGAGCGGGTACCTGTCAAAACTAGATACCCGCTCCCCCCCCCCCAAAAAAATGACATGCCAAATGTGGCATGTCAGGGGGTTAGGACCACCTAAAGCGGAAGTTCCACTTTTGGGTGGAACTCCGCTTTAAGGGAGAAAATGGACACTGAACATTGATGGGCTCTCATTCATCCTGAGCTCAGGCTTAACTTACCAGCTTAAAGTTGACCATATACTGTAAGATTTACTTCTAATCGTCCCCATGGGCTAAACAAGTGAGATCTATCAGCTACCCCAGCCATGCTAAACAGTGTGAATAGAGGAATCTGCGCTGCACCTATTGTATATTGACAGCCAGCCAGTATTGCCAACTGTCAGTAATTTTAATGGCAGCCAGTAAAACCAGACTCTTTTCTCCTGGCAGTAAATGCCAGTGACGGGTACAATTTGCCAGATAAAAATATGGCTGTAAAGCTCCGGCCGAGACCATCCAAGTGCCTGCTACAGTGTGTTCAGGTATGGTGGAGACGGTGCCTGAGTGTGTGGCGTGTTATGTCATGGTGCAAGGGCGCAGTAGACGAGTGCGCGGGTCTGCGAGATGGCAGCAAGACAAGTTGGGAGCAGGACTGTCAATGCTGTTTAGACCGGATTGGCCTGAAGGGACCACCTGGCATGGAGAGAGACTGTCTTTGTGACTCAGGAGGGGACGTTTCGTGTCGGTGAGGTGTCATCATCATCTGTGCTGCTGCACATTGCTATCAGTGTCCCTGTGACTCAGAAGGGGACGTGTCAGTGAGGTGTCACCATCATCTGTGCTGCTGCACACTGCTTTCAGTGTCACTGTGACTCAGGAGGGGACACGTCAGTGAGGTGTCATTATCATCTGTTCTGCTGCACACTGATGTCATTGTCACTGTGACTCAGTAGGGGACGTGTCGGTGAGGTGTCATCATCATCTGTGCTGCTGCACTCTGCTATCAGTGTCACTGTGACTCAGAAGGGGACGTGTCGGTGAGGTGTCATCATCTGTGCTACTGCACACTGCTATCAGTGTCACTCTGACTCAGGAGGGGTCGTGTCGGTGAGGTGTCATCATCATCTGTGCTACTGCACACTGCAATCAGTGTCACTCTGACTCAGGAGGGGATGTGATGATACTGCACACTGCTGTCAATGTCACCAGGCCCAGACTGGGATAAAAAATAGGCCTAGGCATTTTGGACTGAGCAGCCCGTGACATGTTAACCTGCCCCTTCCCCACTCTCCATCCTGATGGATCCCCTGGGAGAAGGAAGGGGGGAAACCCATCAGAGGTGCGGGGGTCGAGGGAGGCCGGGAAAGAGCAAGGGGGGGCGAAGAGAACAGGGTGGAACCTGGAAAACCAGGGGTGGGAGGAGAGCACAGGGAGGGCCAGAGAGCACTGTGGGTTGGGGGGGTGGAGAGCACACGGGGGGGGCTGAAGAACACTGGGGGTGGGGTCGAAAAGCACAGGGGGGAGAAAAAACACAGAGTGGGATGGAGAGCACAGGGGGGGCAGGAGACCACGGGGGTGGAGAGCATGGGGGGGGCGGTGGAGAGCACGGGGGCAGTGGAGAGCATGGGGGAAGGTGGAGAAGAGCATTGGAAGGAGGCAGAGAGCACAGGGGGCTGAAGAGCACTTGGAGAGAGGCGGAGAGCACAGGGGGAGGTGGAGAACACGGGAGTTGCTGGGGGGCACGGGGGAGAGGTGGAGAGCTAGAGGAGAGACGGAGAGCACTGGGGGGAAGGCAGAGAGCACTGAGGGAGGAGGCGGAGAGCATGGGGGGAGGCAGAGAGCACAGGGGGGAGTACATGGGGGAGGCGGAGAGCACAGGGGGAGGTTGAGATCACAGGGGGGAGGTGGAGAACACTAGGGGGAGGTGGAGAACATGGAGGGAGGCAGAGAGCACAGGGGGAGGCAGAGAGCAAAGTAGGAAGGCAGAGAGCACTAGGGGGAGGGGGGAGGCGGAGAGCATTGGGGGGAGGTGGAGAGCATGGGGTGGAAAGAACATGGGGGGCAAAAAGCATGAAGGCAGAGAGCACAGGGGGCAGCAGATAGAAGCAGGATAGGAAGAACGGTGGGGGTGGCTGCATATAGAAGTATAGTTACATACTGTAGTTAACTTACATAGTATTTGAGGTTGAATAAAGACACCAGTCCTTCCAGTTCAACCTGTACAAGCGTGTGTGTGTCAGTGGAGTGATCATTTCCCATAACCCTGAATGTTGTGATTTGTGAGATGCACGTCCAAGAGTCTTTTAAAAGTTACCAAACTCCCCGCAGCTACCACTAATTGTGGAAGAGAGTTCCACATTCTCACTGCCCTTACAGTGAAGAACCCCTTACACATCTTAAGGTTAAACCACCACCACTCTCATCTCATTGTGTGGCCACGTGTCCTCTTACACTCCTTGAGACTAAATTGTTTTTTCTTATCCTGGGATCCCCATTGAGGTATTTGTAAATCACTATCATGTCCCCTCTCAGGCGTCCCGTCTCCAAGGAGAATAAATTAAGCACTTGTAATCACTCATTGTAATTAAGGTCCTCCAATCCCCTAAATAGTTTAATTGCCCTTCTTTGGACTCTCTCCAGTTCCAGCACATCCCTTCTGAGGATTGGCGACCAGAACTGGACAGTATACTCCAGATGTGGGTGGACCAGGGTTTTATAAAGTGGCAGGATTATAGCTTTATCTCTGGAATACACCCCCTTCCTTATGCATGCTAATATTCTGCCGGCTTTGGCAGCTGCAGCTTGACATTGCATGCTATTTCTTAGTCTATTTTGTACTAGAACCCCCAAATCCTTCTCCATCCTGGATTCCCCCAGAGGTTCCACCCCTAGAGCATAATTTGCGTTTATGTTTTTTGTCCCAAAGTGCAATACCTTACATTTCTCTACATTAATCCTCATTTGCCATGTAGTTACTTTGTTCAGGTCATTCTGTAGGATTTCTTTATCTTGATGAGAAGTTATTGCCCTGCCTATTTTTGTGTCAGCCGCAAAAACTAAGATTGAGCTAATGATTCCGTCCTCTATGTTATTAATGAATAAATTGAAAAAAATTGGTCCCAGGACTGATCCTTGGGGGACCTCACTTACCACTCCAGACCAGTTTGAGTACGCGTTATTTATCACCACCCTTTGGACGCTCCCATGTAACCAGTTTTCTATCCAAGAACAAACCTTGTGGTCGATGCCTGCAGATCTTAGTTTGTAGATTAAGCGTTTGTGGGGAACTGTGTTGAATGCCTTAGCAAAATCCAGATACACCACATCCACAGGTCTCCCCCTATCTAGCTCATAGCTCACCTCCTCGTAAAATGCTAACAGATTGATTTGGCAAGAACGTCCTTTTGTGAACCCGTGCTGATTACTGCTGATGATACTGTTGACCTTAGCAAATTCTTGGATATAGTCCCTTATCATTCCTTCCAATAATTTACATACCATTGATGTCAGGCTGACCGGCCTATAGTTTCCCGGAATATCCCTCCGCCCTTTTTTGAATATTAGTATCACATTAGCTTTCTTCCAGTCACCTAATACAGTTCCTGTCAATATACTATCCGCGAAGATTAGGAACAATGGTCTAGATATAACCCTACTTCCTTGAGTACTCTTGGATGCAAGCCATTCGGTCCTGGTGATCTATTAGTGTTAATGTTATTAAGTTATTCGTTGATTTCACCCTCTGTTAGCCACTGCGGCAAGTCTTGTGATGATGTGCTAACCATACAGTCCTGGTCAGTATACCCCTCCTTTTCGTGTGTAAAAACCAAGGAGAAGAAAGTATTTAGCACAGTTGCCGTCTCTGTGTCCTCTGTAACCATCCTCCCATCATTGTTAATTATGTGTGCAACATGCTCTGACCTCGCTTTTTTGCTATTTATATATTTAAAGAATTTCTTAGGGTTTTTTTACTCTCCACTGTTATGTGTCTCTCAAAGTAGTTTTTAGCTATCCTGATTCAGTTTTTTCATTTCTTGTTAGATTCCTTGTATTGGTGGAAAGCCGATAATGTCCCCTCCAATTTATATTTCTTAAAGGCCATTTGTTTCCCTCTTATAAACATTTTTTCATTATGGTTTAGCCCCCCTGGTTTGACCTTGGCTCTTCTAAATTTATTTCCCATTGGAATGCACTGTGAGATACTTTTGTTTAATATGTTCCTAAAGCATTTAAATTTTTCCTCCATGTTCAATGTTCCTAAGGTTAGGTCCCAATTTATGTTCTCTATTATTGAGCACATTTTAGGAAAGTCTGCCCTTCTGAAGTTTAGGGTCCTTATGTTCCCCTCATGCCTTGTTGTCCTATGATTTACTCTAATTGTGATCATCCTGTGATGGCTAGAACCCAAATTGTCCCATACTTCTACATCTGAGATTAGACCCAAATCATTCATAATTAATAGATCTAGCAGAATCTTTCTCTCCATTTCCTTCTGCAGCCTCTGAATGCCTGCTTCTCCTCCTCTCCCTCTCGCAGGTTTTCAGAGGCTGCAGGAGGAAATGGAGAGAATGGCCCTTCTATATGCAGCCACCCCCACTGCTCCTTCTCCTATCCAGCTTACAGGGGGGCCGCACTCACATTCTCCCTAATTCAGCTCCATGGTGTCTGCGGCAGGCAAGTCCTCTAGCTTCTCCCCCCTTCATGGTCATGCCCCCGGCGCCAACGGCTGACCTATACTGGCGGCCGTACGGCCATGAAGAGGCTGAAGGTGCCTCCCCTAGCTCCTCCCCCTTCATGTTTCCGTCCCCCCCAGCGCAGATGCCTAAACTAAACTGGCAGTCGGGCGGCCGCAGAGAGGCCGGGTAAGCAGCGCAGGCTCAAAGAGCAGCCCAGCTGCCTTGGGCCTCGCAAGGACTTGTGGCCCGGTGGCCCCAGCCCACCGAGCAAGTGCCCAGTGTGCCCCATGGCCAGTCCGGGCCTGAGTGTCACTGTGACTCAGAAGGGGATGTGTCGGTGAGGTGTCATCATCATCGGTGCTGCTACACACTGCTATCAGTGTCACTGTGACTCAGGAGGAGACGTGCCATGTCAGTGAGATGTCATCATCACCTGTGCTGCTGCACACTGCTGTCAGTGTCACTGTGACTCAGGAGGGGACACGTTGGTGAGGTGTCATCATCATCTGTGCTGCTGCACACTGCAGTTAGTGTCACTGTGACTCAGGAGGGGACATGTGGTGTCGATGAGATGTCATTATTATCTGTGCTGCTGCACTCTGCTATCAGTGTCACTGTGAGAGTCAATTTCATGTGTGTGCGCCATTTTTATTTCTTGCCCTCCTGAGTCCTGTCCCTGAGCTACTTACTTACTATATTGAAAATAAAATAAGAAATATGTTTTTTTGCCTTAATATCTACCTTAAATGACATTGCTAATTGCATATTTTACTTGTTTGTAGCCTAAATACTGACATTTGCACTTAAAACTGTAATTTTGTAACATTTGAAAATGTCAGTAAAAACTTGGTTGTGCCAGTAAAGTTTGGGTGTCGAGTCAGTAAACTTCAATCTGTTAGGTTGGTAATACTGCAGCCAGCACCTGCAGTTGTCAGAATACCTGCACAGTGGCTGCACCTGATTAGATGCAACTGCTGTTTGGCTGACAATATTCCAACAGGCGCCTTAAATTTTCATATTGAAACTGGATGGGCAGGAGGACGCTGGCAAGGCCACTCACATTTCATTCATCGGGAAGTGAAATTCATGCAGTGTATTGTCATCTCATGTGTATCCAACAATGAAGGCATCATTTTAGCAAACATTCGTTCATATGGCATTATAGTTGTACCATTCAAACATCACTTTCCATTTATAGATTGTGTAAAGACTCTTCCGTTGTCTTTCTAACAGTTTCTGTTTCTGGAAACTTGATTTTATTTGCACAGAGCTACTTGCAATGCCTCCATTGGGAAGTATGTATATAATCCAGTCTTGAGATCAACTTTTCTTTAGACAGTCACCAATTATTTATTTGGATCTATTTTGAAAATTTTCTTCTAGCATCTATGGGTACCCTTTGTAGACTGATCTAAACGTCAGGCAGTATGGGGCACCATTTCATCTCTTGGTGGCCTTGTAGACCCCCGTTGCCTATCTATGGCATTTACAAGCATTCTGCTGACATGTGAGTAGAACGGGATGTTACACATATGTTTGCAATGAGGGACACTTTATGGCTCCATACAGTGTGCAGATGAAGTAGCTCAGAGAAGAACATTAGCTCTGGGGCTTATGGGAAGTTGTTGTGGCTGATTGTTCATCTACTTATGAGGTTTTTTTTGTTTAATTGGAGCAGCTGGTATATGAACTCTTTTTGGGAAACATATAGCAGTGTGAATAAACAGTGTGTGGGAAGAGAGGTCTGTACTGCAAATATATTAAATGAAGTCAAATGTTTTGTTTTACATTGTGGGTCTTTCCATGTAAAAAGGAAGGCAGACAAAGAAAATAAACAAGACATTTATTTCTTAACAGTACATCCTTGATGATAAGCTCCGGCACTGGTTATAAAAATGATTGTTTGCAGTAGTGAGGCCAAATGGGACCGGATGCAATGTACAAACTGGTGCTCAGTATAACGCCTTCCATATGTTTCATGCCTTACATGATAGAAAAATATTACAAAATATATATTTTTTTTGTTCTAGTTCTTCTCCCTCCCCCTCCCCACCCTTTACAAAATTGGAAAAATTTTTATATATTTTTTCAACAGGATAGGACCTTTTTTTTTGCACTTCCTGATTTCTTGCCTAGGAGAAAATGACATAGGATGCCAGGCACACTGTGAGATTCCACCAATGCCCAGCCACGGTGCAGGTCGCTGCCTGGTATACAGGACCTGTGACACATCTGTACATTCACAGGGAAAATCTGAGCACAGCTCGCATGTTTTTTGTTTCTTTATCTACATTATAGAATATTGTGAAGGTATGCCCCGACGACCAAGTGGCCGCCTTGCAAACTTGTGATATTGAAGCCTGATGACGGAAGGCCCAAGAAGCGCTCAGCACCCAAGTAGAATACCCTGTGACAGGGAAAGGGGGAACCTGACCTTTAATAGAATAGGCCTGAGTCACCGTCTGTCTGATCCATCTGGAGATGGTAGCCAAAGAAGCGACCAGCCCTTTCCTTGGTCCGTCCGTAACCACAAAAAGTGAGTCTGACCTCCGAAAGGACTCAGTAGCTGCCAGATACACCCAAATTATTTTGACACTCTCATGACTATTGACTGTTTGGTTGTAATTATGACCATGTAGAGAGGATATTGTTTTGATGTCAAATTGACATGATAATCTTCTTATGTTCTTTCTAGCCCTGATGAAGAGGGCACGTAGACCCCTGAAATGCGTTGACTATTTCTTTATTTTTACCCCTGACCTTTAATGGAATAAAGTTGTATCTGGACCTCTTAGCAGTGGCATGGCATTTACATTTTTAACCTTATGGTCTCTGCAAGGTCCCAGATACCAGAATCCAGTGGCATCTGTGCATATGCTTGAGATACCCCTGCACATGCACGGGTGTGCTGCAAGTCTTTGCCAGGTCTCATATTTTTGGCAGAGACCTGCACTACATCTGCACACATGTGGGATGTCTAAAGATGGCAATGTCCCAGATAGCAAGGATAACTTGCCACAAATTTGTGGCAGTGTTGAATTGTGAGTCTGTTAACTTGCTGCACATTTTCACTAGCAAGGTTGTAGATTTGCAGAGCACTTGAAGCACAAGTTCTAGTTGACACTTTTCCAATTTTTAGCAAATTTGTGTGGCAAGTCTTTAGCAAGAGCAAAGTTGCAGTGGTGAGTCTACAGCAAGAACTCTGCAAGTCTTCAGCATGAAAATTCAGTCGCAGTGACCCCTTGTGGTGGGATGACTATTGCATAATATAACTGAACCAGAACTTGCAGCAGATTTGCAAAATGTTTGTGTAGCACCCTACAAGGTAGGTTCTAGGTAAAGCATAGTGGGCCTTGGCTGTCTAACATCAGGGCCATGATTTTCAGCTGGGCTGTCATGTCAAACAGGTGTGGCTGTTGAGACTGGGGAGTCTCCTCACTGTGCTCCATGAGAGGGTTCTCATTGGGCAGTGGAGGAAACCCAGCCAATGGCACACTCAGGCCTGTATCTACCCCAGAAAGGCAGATTCTGCCGCACAGCATTCAGGGAGTGGGTATAAGTTTGAGGGGAGCACATGATGCAGCATCTTTGGCAGGAAGCAGAGTCCCAAGAGGGAGAGTACGGCTGTCTCTCCTGTCAGAATAGTCGGGTGTCCCAGGCAGCTTGCCTGAGGGGACAGAGGGCTGAGCTGAGCTGCAGAGAGGATCAGGTGTGCCGAGGACTAGCAGAGCTGACAGGGGTCCAGTTTCAGGAAAGCATTCTCAATTTGTGAGTACTGCAAACTGCCCCTGGGGGTCTGCCTAGTGAGGGGGGACCACTCCGGTGAAGGTCAAAGGGATCCAGGAGCTAGCTAGCCGGTGCAGGAGCAAGTGTAAAGGGGGTGCCAGTGTTGCCCCTGAAGTGTAAAGGGGTTGCCTAGTGAGAGGACCCTGAAGTGTAGAGGGGGTGCCTAGTGAGAGGACCCTGAAGTGTAGAGGGGGTGCCTAGTGAGAGGACCCTGAAGTGCAAAGGGGGCGCCAGCGGTTGGGCCCTGAAGTGTTAAAGTGTACAGCGTGTAGTGTACAGTGTTAAGAGTTGCAGCAGCACAAGCAGTTACAGAAGCTACCTCAGTCAGGAAGGACTGGAGGGAGCAGTATTCAGGACTTTTGAGCTAACCAGAGCGTCAGAAGTCAGTTCTCAGTACAGTCCAGGACTTTTGAGCTAACCAGAGTGTCAGAAGTCAAGCTCGAGTACAGTTCAGCAAGTCAGTGTTTTTCAAGCGCCAGCAAGCGTTGGCCGGCACCCAGCCGGCGTCAAGACAGCGCTGAAAGGCATTTTTACACAAAGTGTCCCATTTGTACCTAGAGGAGTATCCCACTCATTCCCTTCTCCCATCCCCTACATCAAATAAACAAAACAAACCAAAGATGCTGGACTGGTCCTTGACTCAAATCTCACACTTGGGTATTCAGCTTAAATGGGCTGAAGGTCTCACCGGTAACCATGGCAGACCCACATCAGGCCCAATGCCTGGAAAACCTGCTACATTTGCAAAGAAAGTTGATCTGGAGTCATGCAATGTGGACTTGCTCCAATTGTGTAACAAACTTGTGAAGCCTGGCAAGTCTAGCAAAAGTTTAGCAAGCCATTTTCAAACTTGCAGCACAATTGCTTGCTCTCTGGGGTGGAAGATTCAAGATAGGCAGTGGAAATTATATAAGGTGAAGCGCCTCTTTAGCATGAGTTCTGTTTTTTAAACTTTCAAAAAATACTTAAAACCCAACTCCAGCCCTAAGTTTTTTTTGTGTTTTGGTTTGGTTGGAGTGGGGATGTATCAGATCTTGTGGCATGTTTTTTTGTCTGGGACTTTAGTGGGAAGATTGGACACTGGGATAGGAAGGTATAGAAAACCATAAAAACATTATTATGTATGTATATATGTATGTATTTGGATAGTGTAGGGAAGGGTTATTATTCCTGTCATTTTATTTTTTGCAGTTTTTGTGCCATTGGGGACATTTCCATTCACTTCCTGTCCTAGAGAGGCAACGGGAAGTTAGATAAAATTTCCCAAAGGGAGAGGAGTTTACCCACATACACAGCTGTCTCCAAATCATGTGTCCCTATCAGAATGTTTCCCCTAACTTCTAAAATGATGGATTTCACCTCACTTTCTGTCTTGGTGACGACGATCATCAGGACAAACAGAATGGTGAATCTCCCCAATAGGTACGCAAACGGCAATATAAATTTGACAAAGGGTCTAACCCTTTCCCACACTATCCACAACTTAGAAAAGAGTTACAGTTTAAAGAGGTTTGAACCTTTTCCCACTCTTGTAGAAATGGTGAGTAGGTTGCTGCCTCTGTCTTTTTCAGAAAGACTTCCTATCCCTTCCCGTTTAAATGACTACATTTCACCAGGACAGGAAGTGAGTTGAAAATGTCATCAAAGGGTACACAGACAGCAATAAAAGAGAAAGTTCTAACCACACCCAATGCTATCCAAATCAAGAAGAAACATTTTAATTGCAATTCATCTTTAACAAAATATGTTTGGTGATTTGTATTTATAACCCTGGTAACAAAGGTTCTCTGATTTCTAGACCTAATATTATTATCGTTATTGTTATCTAATTTTCTTTTTTTGAGCAAATCATCGGTTGGTATAATTTGCAGCAATATTACGTTATGGCTGTCTTTGTCGCTTGAATGGCCTACTGTATGTATTAGGAACCTATTAATGAAACCCTTGTGATTCCCAGTGAGTCACATTTGTCATGACAGTGTCTGAGCAGGTGGCTTGGTGGATATCTGAGTGACTTTAGGTTCATCTCTCCCACATCTGCATGCATGGCTAGTCTTCCGTGTATCTGTGTAGTGAAGTGGTGACGGCTCTGCTATCTCTAAATTTCTCTGTACAGGAATAGACCAACGTTTGCTTTAGCAAGATCATTATCACCACATTAAAGTATTTTTTACCATAATACGTCAATATCCTTCCGCTTATAATTGCAGTTTATCAAGAAATTAATTTAATGACTTTAAGTAAATGAAACTGAACTCCATGTAAAAATACAAATACGAATACATATATATGTTTAAAGTTTTATCTGCCAGAGAGAGTTGTATTACTGCATTTTACACTCTGTATACATGTATCCACTTTTTGGTTAGCTTTACCACTTGCTGGTTTAGCTTTAACCACCTCAAGACAGGATACTTTTACGCCCTTCCTGCTCAGGCCAATTTTCAGTTTTTAGTGTTTTCACAATTTGGACAATTACTCAGTCATGCAACACTGTAACCCAACAAGATTTTTACCATTCTTTGAGACAGATAGAGCTCTCTTTTAGTGGCATTTAATCACTACTGGGTTTTTTATTGTTTGCAATAAAATAATAATGGTGTAAGCAATAAAATAGCATGCACAATTATCAAATAAAGCTTTTTGGGGAAAAAAAATAGCAACATTTTGGAAGCAAATATATTTTTTTAAGTTTATTGTATAAAATTTTGCAAATGGATAATCTTTCTTCATACATTTAGACCAATATGTATTCTGCTACATTTCTTTGGTAAAAATAACCCAAATTAGTGAATATTATTTACTCTGTGTGAAAGTTATAAAGTCCACAAATTATGGTATATATATATATATATATATATATATATATATATACATACATATTTATATTTTTATATATATATATATATATATAGATAGATAGATAGATAGATAGATAGATAGATAGATAGATAGATAGATAGATAGATATACTGTATATATATATATATATATATATACATATATATATATATGTATTTATTTATTTATTTTTTTAAACATTGAATAATGCTGATGTGCTGACTGCCTCCCTTCTTGAGGCCCTAAGATGCCAGGACAACACACTTACCCCCCCCCCCCCCCAAATGACCCCCTTTTGGAAAGTAGACAGTCCAAGATATGTAGTAAGAAGATATAATATTTTTGTCACAATTTTTGGGAAAATGAAGGTATTAAATAAAATGTTTTTTTTTCCCACAAAGTTGGCATTATAACAAGTTACACACAGCATAGAATTACACACCGAAAGACATTCTGCTATGTATTCTCCTGAGTATGATGACATCATACGTGTGAGACTTTCACAGCCTAGATGCATGGAGGGGCTAATAATCCAAGGAGAACCTTTGTGATTTCAAGGAGCAAAAATCACACATAAATAATGCATCTCATTTTCTGACCACCTATCACACCTTTGGAGGCCCTGGAGCACTAGTACAGTGAAAACACATACAAAATGACCCCGTTTTGTAAAGCAGGCACTCCAAACATAATGAGTCTTTTGAAAATGTCAGTTTTTGGAAAATTCAAGAAAGAAAATGAATTTTTTTTTTTTCACAAAGTTCTCAATTAGTAAGATATATTTAACACACATCAAGGGCATACTTAGAATTACTCCCCAAACCGCATTCTGCTACTCTTGAGTATGGCGTAACCACAAATGTGAGATTTTTCTTTTGCTGCCTAGCCACATAGGGAGGCCTAAAATTCAAGGAGCAACTTCAGTCATGCTAGGGGCATAATATCACATTTTTGGAGGCCCTTGGAGCATCAGGACAGTGAAAACATTCATAAAATCAACACATTTTGGAAAGCAAACATCCCAAGGTATTTTTTAATAGACATGGTGAGTCTTTTGAAGATTTTATTGCTTTGCCACAAGTTTATAGAAAATGCAGAAAGAAAATGAAAATTAACTTTTTTACACAAAGTTGTCAATTTCATAAGATCGTTCTCATAAACAACATAGGCATGCTTAGAAATACACCCCAAAACACATTCTACTACTCCTTCTGAGAATGGAGATACCACATGTGTGAGACTTTTTCACTTCTTGGACTGACTATATACCAGACATTGTATCTTGTGTATCACGCAAATCAACCAATTGTATCAAAAGAAACGTATAGTAATGGGTGCGTCTATATGAGTAGTCAGGGAATTTAGCTTAGTGTAGCATCTTCTATAGCATTCCCTGTTCCTATAAGTCAAGCAAGCCTAGCCTATTGGTACATGGCTGCCCCAGGAGTGTAATTTTCAGTGGTCAGGAAGTACAAGAGGCTGAAGAACAAAAGAGCCCCTGTTGTTCCAGGAGTGTAGTTGTCTAGAGGGAACATCTGGAACTGGTGTTTCATGGAAGCATAGTCAGTCCGACATGCAGATGGGTCAGTTCGGGTGGTAGGCAGAGACATAGTCAGCAAAACACGCAAAGGATCGGTCCAGGCAACAGGCAAAAATGTGGTCAATATACAGGCCAGGTTCAGTACAGGTGGCAAGCAGAGGCAACACTGCACTGGTGTGGCAATGATCATCAACATTGTTGCTGGTTGCCCTGGTCTGGTGACACTGGGGACTAGTGTGGCAGCAATCAAAAACACTGCTGCTGACTTACACTGGTCTGGTGATACTGAGACTGGTGTAGCAACAAACAGGGACACCGTTGCTGGCTTAAACTGGTGTGGTGACACTGAAACTGGTGTGGCGGTGACCAGGGACACTGTAAAACTGGTGTGGTGGTGACCAGAGACAATATGATTGGTGTGGCAGTGATTAGGGACATTTTAACCGGTGTGGCAGTGATCAGGGACAATATGACTGGTGTGGCATTAATTAGGGACACTGTAACTGATGTGGTCCTGATCAAGGACAACATGACTGTGACCAGGGACAATATTTTTTACATAATTTCTTTTTTTACATCCAGTCGCCAGAGCAGTGCAGTGTTACCATAGTTGACACCGCACTACTTTAGGAGGGGTGATTGTTTTTTTTTTGTTTTTTTACACTATGATTGCTTATACAGCCATGGTGGCTATATAACCAATAATTTCTGACAGCTCTTGAGATCTATTGTGATAGCTGTGATTGGCCCTGTACCATGTGATCGCTGTGACCAATCATAGAGATAACAGGAGTTCTCAATGGCTGCGTGAATGACAGCAATTTTTTACTTGTGGACCTGTGATCATTGGGATTGGTCAAAGCAATCACATGGTACCAGGGCAGAGCATAGCTGCCTGGTACATGGATAAGTGATATACTGTGTCCAGTGGCCACAGCGGTCATACGGGTGTGCAGGAGGGCAGTTCTAGGAGGATGTACAGAAACATCTTCCCAGAACAATGCTTGTCCCGCCTGGTTGCATGTGCACAGTAGCTTGACAGGAAGTGATTAACCTGCCCAGCCATATATTTATGGGTTTGCTTGTGCAACCTGCAAGCTGAACTAAAAAAACTGATTCCTTCATCCATGCTAAACATCTCAGAAGGGTGAATCTCCCCTGCTGACTATTGTATATTGGCATCCTGCTCCAGTCAGAATACCCAAACAATGGTTCCACCCTGCTTTCATCAACAAACGTCAGTTGTTCAAAAGACTGTTTTTGAGCTGGGTGGTGTGAACAGTGGCACCCAACCCGTGGCTTGAACTGAACGACCAAAATTTTATGGCATTTTTTTCTGATTTCTGGATCGCCTCTTTGCTAATTGGACACAGGTGGTGATGCTGATCAATTGTCCAGTCCAGTCCAGTAAACAAACTTGAGGTTTAAAAATAACAAAAGGAGATAACTTTGTTACCTGTCCAGCTACACAGTATGGAAATCTCAAGAGCGGTTGTACAAAAATTATAAATGCTTTATAATATATAATTATAAACATATATGAATTTTGAGTATATTAGTAGATTGGTGTACTTTGCTGTTTGTCTGGGGTTCCACTTTAACTGAACCAATTCATTTGGTCAAATTATTAATTAATATATATGAACTATTCAAGCAAAATTTTGAATAAATGCAAGAGATAGCATTGGCTGAACAGGTTTCAAAATTTGTGGGTCAGTTTTTTCTCTCTTCCACTAAGGAATTTCAACAAAATTGACTTCACTCTGAAATGACCAGATTTAGCAAAATTTCACAGAAGCCGAAGCTCTCAGTTTTGCTCAATGAACAACTTTTGAAAATGTATTTAGAGAGTACGTTTTTTTTGGTGTTGTATTTAGGGTAGTTTATTTTATTTAGTGCTTAGGGTTTATTATGTTATTTTGTGTATTTCTGTATTTATTATGTATTATCACTTTACATTTTTATTTAACTTTTTTCCACTGTCTGCTTTTTTCTTTTGTGAAAAAAGTAATAAAAATGGAGGGGTCATTTTTGGAAACAGGCACTTGGTCAGGGTAGTTGGAAGAAGTTTCTGTAACACTCAGGAGCCATTTAAAAGCCCACCATAACCCTAAAGTGGACCTGAACTCAAAAAGTGAAGATTTACTACATCAGAAAAATTGAGAAATGTCTATTGTGTCTAAGCAAGTAAAATAAAATTGAATCAAAATTTATATCGTTCAGTTTTATGCAGGTAAAGTGTGACCTATTTGATATGTCAGCAGCCTCAGACAGTATAAAAGAACAGATTCCTTATGCTTGTCCCCACAGAACTCTTTGGTGCTCAACCCCACTTTTTTCCCACTTTTCTTTCTTCCACCTCTTTCTCTCTTTCTTCTAACTTTTTGTCTGTTCTTTTGTCTGTCTCCTATGTTTCACTTCAGAACTTTTCTACCTGTATCTTTTTTGATTGACTGCTTTCCTCCTATTTGGGATGGTGAAGGGTCTTGCTAGGGCTGTGGCCTACACATCTAATAGTGGGATAGGTACAGTTTGGAAAATAACAAGGAACTCTAATTGGTAACTCCCAAACTGACACTTCAAACAAAAAAATGAATGATTTAATACATTGCATTGTGTGCATTGTGTTTTATTGTGTGTAAAAACATTCATGTTTCACATGGTTTTACCTGATGGTCTCCCAATGCCTGTATTTTATTGTGGACCCCAAATTGTATTTCTTTTCCCCTTCCTTTCCTGCTTCAGTTGATTATATATCTACAAATTCTAAAGTGAAGAATTAAAAAAAAAAAAAAAGGCTGTGAAGTGTGTAATTTGCATTCTCCTGTATTATTATGAACTCAGTGTATGGCGTCATTTGGAACCTTCCTCCAATACTTTTTTTTTACTGATGTATTAAAGTGTTTCCATTGTATATCATGGTTTAAATTGGGGGTCCCCAACCCTCGGGCCATGGGCCAGTGCCAGTCCGTGGCCTGTTTTCAGCCGTGCCGTGAAGGCTACACTGTCTGAGGTATGGCAATGGGTGAGCATCATCTCTCACCGCCCACCCACATCACCGCTGTTCTCCCTTACTCGGAACCCACACTCCAGGCCTGCCTCTATGTTCTGTGGACTAATGCACAGGCCTGTGCTGCCATCAGTGCAGTGACAATCTAAATCTGGTGGCAGGCGACGGTTGCAAGTGACAATCCACATCTGGTGGTAGGCGACGTGGCAAGTGACAATCCACATCTGGTGGCAGGCGATGTGGTAAATGACAAGCTGCATCTGAAGGCAGGCTAGGTGGCAGGTGACACACTGCATCTGAAGGCAGGCAACGTGGCAAGTGACATGCAGCATCTGGTGGCAGATTCTGCATTATGGAAGTACTTCATTTTAAACTGTTGGCGCTATACAAATCCTGTATAATAAAAAAATGTTATATTACAATATAATAAAAGAACTAATGCGCTTCAATCATCCTGACACCATATCAACCATGGTGTCATGATGATTGAAGCACTAACACCAGCCATTTCCCTGACAATTTGCCCACAAAAAACGGCATAACCCCCCGGGCCTTGGCAGAATTTTCTTCAACAACGCCAGTTCCCGGTGCCAAAAAGGTTGTGGACCACTGGCTTTGGTTTAAATGAAAGTGCTTCTCCTCCCTTCCTTTAAGTGTATGTGGCCTGGCCAAGTTTCCCCAAAAATGCTTGAAATTCCTCAGTCATCCTTCTCTCTGGATACAAACTGCTCAGTTGGCAGCAAGGTGGTTACAGTATTGAACATGTCCATGTTGTGAAGTAAATATGTTTTTCTCATTTTCTTTATGATAATCCAGTAAGACAAAGAAGCTGTAATTGATGCCAGAATTAGTATGTGTTCTTCCTTTTAAAATGACATGAAAGTTGGTTTCATTCTGTTCACATCAGTCCACAGCAGCATGTAACTCACTTAGCTGAACAGCATGGCTCTGGGATGTCTCCAGACGTGGGATATTTTGTGATGTGTTTTACCAACAATGTTGCAGAATCAGCAAACACAGTGCATTTTATTTTTAGAATAACACACATTAGAGCACAGAAAAGCCTCTAAAAACTCTGTCCATTTTTCATGTTTTCAATGTAAACTCTAAATATCAGAGGGATAACATATTTTGCATAAAGTACACTGTGATAAAGTTGCAAAGCCCATCACTTCCATGAGATGCAACTTGTAGGTTTGACTGACCGTCATTGTCGTACCACAGAACCTTCTTCTGTTATCTATCCCTGGGTGCCGCAGGTGCTTCATAACCCTAGGCATGTTCATATGTTGTCACGCTCTTTTGACTTTTAACTGTAAAGCCAGGAAAATTACCCTTCTGGGTATTGGTAATAGTTACATTTTGTTTCTACAGTTTAAATATTAATTAAATTGGGGGGGGGGGGTGAATTCGTGGGTGTAGTTAAAACTGGGCATGGTCAGTAGGATGTTCCCATGTTTCATTTTGAAGAACTGGTCACCTTACCAGTGTACTTTTGGTTTTGATTTTTGCATAGGGCGGTGAAGGTTTAGAACCCATGTCATTTTTCTATTACTTTCTGTATAAAAGGCATTCCCTCCCTTTGGAGAGATTTCCTCCCACTTACTGTTATGTATATAGGTCAGGAAGTGAAGGAAAATCTCCACAATTAGGAACTTGGATATGAAAACTTGGAATTCAGAACTCGGAATTCAAACTCTGAGTGCCAAACTCCAAATTCATTGTTTTATGTCCCGAATTCTGAGTTCTGAATTCCAAATACCAAATTACAAGAATTTCAAATTCTGAATTCTGAGTTTTGGATTCCAAGGTCCGAGTTCTGAATTTCAAACAAAAAGTTCTGAATTTCAAACAAAAAGTTCTGAATTTCAAACAAAAAGTTCTGAATTTCAAACAAAAAGTTCTGAATTTCAAACAAAAATTTCTGAATTCCAAATGCAGAGTTCTGAGTTCCAATTTTCAAATCCCTATTTCTGATTCCAAATTCAGATTTTTGAGTGCTGAACTCAAATTAAAGTTCCAAATTCCAGATTTTGAGTTCTGCATTTCAAATTCCAAATTCTGAGTTTAAAATTCCAGATTCCAAGTTCTGAATTTCAAATGCAAAGTCTAAATTCTAAATTCCAAGTTTTGAGTTCCATAAATGAAATTCCATGTTCCAAATTCTGAATTTAGGGTTCCAAAATCCAAATTCCAAGTTCCGATATCCAAATTCCATATTACAAGTTCGAATTCTAAATTAAAATTTCAAGTTCCGAATTCCAAGTTCTAAGCTATAAATTCCACGTTCTGAATTTACGAAATCCAAACTCCAAATTTGAAATTCGGAACTCGGAGCTTGGAATTAGGAATTTAGAACTCCGAATGTGGAATTCGGAAATTGGAATACAGAGTTCAGAACTTGGAATTTGGAACTCTGAATCTGAAACTCATAAATCGTAATTTGGAATTCAGACCTCAGAATTTAAAAATTCCAATTCAGAATTTGAAATTCAGGACTCATAACTTGAAATTTGTAACTCAGAATTTGTAATTTGGAGCTCGGAGTTTGGAACTTGGAACACAGAACGTGGGAACCTGGAATTTAGAAGTCAGAGCTCAGGACTTGGAATTTGGAACTCAGAATTTAGAATTCAGAACAAGGAGGCAGAAAAACACAGTAAGAAGCTATCTATTGAAAAATAAGGACATTAAGAAGTGGATGTGTATGGATTGTTTTTGAAGAAAAAGGAGATTGCTTAGTGTCACTTTAATCTGTGGTAAGCTCACCTGTCAGAGATGTAGCCTGCACCTGGCTGATTTTTGTACAACAAATAGTAAACAATTTTACTATATCTGCATAATTCACTGCAAGTCTGAGCAGTATACAGTAGTTGTAAGAGAAAGAAATGTGAGTGAGAGCTTTTCCTTATACCACTGTTAAAGCAGCGTGGTTTTTTTTTTCATGTATGTACTGGTATTTTAGGACTGTGTTAACCTACCTATGTCAGCAAAGCATGTAAATCATTTTTATTATTACTCAACTGATTTAAATCACCTTTTGATGGTATCAGGGGGAAAGAGGAACTTGCAGTCATCAGAAAATAGAATATTTTTTCTAAATTTCTTGACATAAATGACATAAAATTTAGTAAATGTCATTGTGATACTTCCAAACTGACAAAGGGCAGTACCTATAACTAGCTTGCCATTTCAAAATTTCGAGATTTTTGTCAGTGTGTAATGATGTCACAAATGATGCAAAATGTAAATCTGAGACCACAAAGATGCAGTTAGTAAGCACATTAGTAATACTATAATTTGATGGCGAAAAACTAAGCTGTGGGCACTAGATGCAGAAACATCACTGCTGGGCCAAGGTCCTCTGGCACCCTAATTGAGGACGCCAAAGTGTGTCCACACTGAGCTGAGACAGATAGAGTTTGCACATCTGCATATACAGAGGCTAGGCTGGCCCTAGATGCAGAAACTACATTTGCTGTTTTGAACGATGAAATGAGGAGTGGCTGCACTTCCCATAGGATTCAATCAAGATTTATTAATAAAAGAATCCAGCACAGATGTTACAGGCATATAGCAGGGTACAAAAGGATGACGCGTTTCACACGACTATGCGTGCTTTGTAAAAACCATATAAATTCAACCACTAGATCAATAAATTTATACAAGTTTCACACCTAGTGATTATCTAATTATCAGTGAATATCCGGTGTTTAAACTCAGTGGTTGAATTGCCCTTTTCCTCTATTAATAGCCTTTTTAAAACTAAAAAACCAAAGACATCTGAAAAGAAGAAAAAGTGAAATAAAAAGCTACAGCAAAATCTCAATAGAAGCTTCTACACCACAAATATTTATGCCATGAACCTCAAGGTGTACTGATATCCAGATGTAAAAATAATAATGACCAAATTTAAATGTATAAAGACATATGACTTCTATCCTTGGAATACATATAAAAAAAAACATAAATTTGAATTATAAGTCACATGACATTACCCTATCCAGACAACAAGATACACAAATATAAAAATATAGAGATGTAAAAAATAGTTAGGATATTTTCTCTGAATTCCATTTCTTAACATAAATGACATAAAATTGAGTAAATATCATTGTGATACTTTAAAACTGACGTGGGACAGTACCTATAACTAGCTTGCCATTTCAAAATGTTGAGATTTGTGTCAGTGTGTAATGATGTCACAAATGATGTAAAGTGTAAATCTGAGACCACAAAGATGCAGTTAGTAAGCATAATAGTAATACTATAATTTGATGCAGAAAAACTAAGCTGTGGGCACTAGATGCAGAAACATCATTGCTGGGCCAAGGTCTTCTGGTACCCTAATTGAGGACTCTAAATTGTGTCCACCCTGAGCTGAGACAGATAGAGTTTGCACATCTGCATATACAGAGGTTAGGCTGGCCCAAGATGCAGAAACTACATTTGCTGTTTGCCAACCCTAGGGATACCAACTCTTGGACCAAGGACAGCTGAATAGGATGAGGGAGGTGTTGCGACATTGCTCAAAGCAGCTATTTGTATCTATGGCATTGTTCATGAGCAATTCTACAATTAGCCAAGGCTGCACATGTTATACAGGCTAAACAAGCTCACATGTAGACGTTACCATTTAGGCAATGCCATGCAAACAGTTTAATGTTTGCTTACTATTTATTCATTTTCTTATGTTAATACATTTTCATGATCACTTCATTTTCAACATTTCATCATCAATTTTTCAGCAGAAGCAAAGACCTTTAGAAAAGCAGGACATGAGATGAGACAAAAAAGGCCTTGACCGATTTATTTTGGCCCATTTTTGCTTTACCAAACCAAAGTCAAGGAAATTATGGTGGAGACTCTCAGGATGTGGTCAGAGCTTTGACAGCTCAGACTGGTACTTGCGGCAAAATTAAGTGTCTCAAAATCAAAGCTTTTTTTAACCCATCTATGTCATAATGTTATAATTAACTGAGTTTATTTTTTAACTTTTATATTAAAAAGAATAAAGTTGGTCCACATTGATAAGTCACTGGGGTTTATTTACTAAAACTTGAGATGGCAAAATCTAGTGCAGCTGTGCATGGTAGCCAATTAGCTTCGAACATCAGCTTGTTCAATTAAGCTTTGACAATAAAACCTGGAAGCTGTTTTTTTTTAAGAGCTGCACCAGATTTTGTACTCCCCAGCTTTAGTAAAGTAACCACACAGAGTTACACAACAAGAGGGTGATAAAAACATAATTTCATGTGTTTTCTCTCACTTCAAATACTAAGTATTTCCAGGTGAGGTGGTTTCAGAGGGAAATAAAAATGAAGCAGAGGTAGAGGAGAGAAGGGGAAGAAAGAAGGTGACTGTAGACTACCTTGTTGTCCTTGTCCCAAGTGTTACCAAAACACATACATAGAGAAAATAATTATTTGAAACCCTGCAGATTTTGTAAGTTTGCTCACTTACAAATAAATTATGGGTCTATATTTTTTAATTATTGGTGTATTTTAAATGGTAGAGACAGAATATCAACCAAAAAGCCAGAAAAAAACACACAATACAAATGTTACAAATCGAGTTGCAGTTCAGTGAGTAAAAAAAGTATTTTATCCTCAAGCAACACATGGCTTAGTACTTGGTGGGGAAACTCCTGTTGGCAAGCACAGAGGTAAGATGTTTCTTGTAGTTGGTTACCAGGTTTGCACACATCTCAGGAGGTTTAGTTCACTCTTCTTTACAGATCTTACCTAAATCCTTAACCACTTTACCACCGGAGGATTTTGCTGTCTTACGTCTGGGCCACTTTTTGCGATTCGGCACTGTGCAAATTTAACTGACAATTGCGCAATACTGCAACGCCGTACCCAAACAAAATTTATTTCCTTTTTTTCTCACAAACAGAGCTTTCTTTTGGTGGTATTTGATCACCTGTGCGATTTTTACTTTTTGCGCTATAAACAAAAAAAGAGCGACAATTTTGAAAAAAATAACAATATTTTTTACATTTTTTATATGAAATTCCCCCCAAAAAAATGTAAAAATCAAAATTTTTTATCATTTTAGGCCAATTTGTTTTCTGCTACATATTTTTGGTAAAAAAAATTGCAATAAGTCTATATTGATTGGTTTGCGCAAAAGTTATTGCGTTTACTAACTTAGGGAAAGGTTTCTGTCGTTTTTGGTGTTTTTTTAATGCGTAATGGCAGCGATCTGCGATTTTATTTGCGGGACTGCGACATTGCAGCGGACAGATCGGACCCTTGACTGACATTTTTGACACTTTTGGGGTTACCAGTGACATTACTACAGTAATCAGTGCTATAAATATGCACTGTTACTGTAAAAATTACACTGGCAGGGAAGGGGTTAATTTTATTGGAGAGGGAGGGGTTAATGTATGCCTGGTGCTTACTGACGTGTGTGGGGGGAGGTGACTGAGTGACACAGGGACAGATCGCAGGTTCAGCTATGCTGAACCCTGCAATCTGACCCTGCCTGTCACTTAGGAGATCCACCCGCTTTGTTTACACAAGCGGGCGGATCTCCAGACTCGATTCCCCGACAATCAGGGAAGAGTGGCGGTGATCACCGCCGCTCCTCCCCTGGCCCGACTCCCGCTGTGACTGAATACAGCGGGAGCGAGCCTCCGGCGGCGCGTGCACGCCGCCGAGAAGGGGGAGTGTCTGGCGACATAGGTCTACGTCGTCAGACCTACAAGAGCCACTTTGCCACAGTAGAGCTCTAGTGAGCAGCGGTAAAGTGGTTAAAGTTTCTTGGCTGTTGCTTGGCGACTCAAAGTTTCAGCTCCCTTTACATTTTCAATAGGATTAGGGTCTGGAGACTGGCTAGGCCACTCCATGACCTTAATGTGCTTCTTCTTAAAGCCACTACTTTGTTGCCTTGGTGGTATGTTTTGGGTCATTGTCATCCCATCCACGACCCATCTTCAGTGTTCTGCCTGAGGTTCTCATCTAAGATTTTACAATACATGGCCATGTCTCTTTAAAGCAGCGTAGTCCGCCTGTACTTTTATCAGAGAAACAGCCCCAAAGCATAATGTTTCCAATGTTTCCACCTCCATGCTTGGCTGTAAGGATGGCGTTCTTAGGGTCATAGTCAACATTTTTCCTCCTCCAAACACGGGTAATCGAGTTAATGCCAATGAGCTCAATTTTGGTCTCATCTAGCCACAGCACTTTCTCCCAATCCTTTTCTGATCATTTAGATCAGGGGTGGGGACCCTTTTTTCTGCCAAGGGCCATTTGGATTTTTGTAACATAATTCGGGGGCCGTACAAAATGTATGCATAAATGTAATAGGCATTGCTTTGCAGCAAAAAACGCTGTAAAAAATTGCATGACTTTGAGGTCACAAAAGTGTGAAATGGGCCTTCAGTAATCAAGGTATAGCGTGCCCCCTTTCAATGCAGATTGACCAGCTTGTCCACTTTCAATGCAGACTGACCACAGCGTGCCCCCTTTCAATGCAGACTGACCACAGCGTGCCCCCCTTTCAATGCAGACTGACCACAGTGTGCCCCCTTTCAATGCAGACTGACCACTGCGTGCCCCCTTTCAATGCAGACTGACCACTGCGTGCCCCCTTTCAATGCACACTGACCACACCGTGCCCCCTTTCAATGCAAACTGACCACAGCGTGCTCTCCTTCAATGCAGACTGACCACAGCGTGCCCCCTTTCAATGCAGACTGACCACAGCGTGCCCCCTTTTAATGCAGAGAGACCATATTGTGCCCCCTTTCAATGCAGAGAGACCACAGCATGCCCTCTTTCAATGCAGACTTAATGCACAGTGACCACAGCGTGCCCTCTTTCAATGCAGACTGACCACAGCGCGCCCTCTTTCAATGCAGACTGACCACAGCGTGCCCCCTTTCAATGCAGACTGACCACAGCGTGCCCCCTTTCAATGCAGACTGACCACAGCGTGCCCCCTTTCAATGCAGACTGACCACAGCGTGCCCCCTTTCAATGCAGACTGACCACTGCGTGCCCCCTTTTAATGCAGACTGACCACTGAGTGCCCCCTTTCAATGCAAACTGACCACAGTGTTCCCCCTTTCAATGCAGACTGTTCACAGCGTGCCCCCTTTCAATGCAGACTGACCACAGCGTGCCCCCTTTCAATGCAGAGACCACAGCGTGCCCCCTTTCAATGCAGAGAGACCACAGCGTGCCCCCTTTCAATGCAAACTGACCACAGCGTGCTCTCCTTCAATGCAGACTGACCACAGCGTGCCCCCTTTCAATGCAGACTGACCACAGGGTGCCCCCTTTCAATGCAGACTGACCACAGCGTGCCCCCTTTTAATGCAGAGAGACCACATTGTGCCCCCTTTCAATGCAGAGAGACCACAGCGTGCCCTCTTTCAATGCAGACTGACCACAGCGCGCCCCCTTTCAATGCAGACTTAATGCAGAGAGACCACAGCGTGCCCTCTTTCAATGCAGACTGACCACAGCGCGTCCTCTTTCAATGCAGACTGACCACAGCTTGCCCCCTTTCAATGCAGACTGACCACAGCGTGCCCCCTTTCAATGCAGAGAGACCACAGCATGCCCCCTTTCAATGCAGACTGACCACAGCGTGCCCCCTTTCAATGCAGAAAGCCAGTGCACTTACCTGCAGCGGCGGCTTCTCCTTGAGTCCTCCTGCCTCCTCCTCGACCAATGGCATGGGTTCGCCTTTCGGCCAATCAGGAAGCCTGATTGGCCAGAAGGAGAATCCGTGTGACAATAGCGAATTTTCATTCGCTATTGTCACACAAATGGGTCCACCCTTTTCTGAAGCTTTTCTGTGACTCACACTATCAGGACAGAGCCATCGGCTCCTTCTAACAGCTCCACTGGCATACACAGGCTCAGCGGCATTGGAGGGGGGGGGGACGCCATGATTGTGCAGGCCGCAGGTTCCCTACCCCTGATTTAGATGTTCATTGCATACTGCAGCATTTCAATCCATGGCGGCATAATATGTTGTCAATGGTTTATTCGGTGACTGTGGTCCCAACTGCCTTGAGATCATTCACAAGCTCCTCCCGTGTAGTTCTGCACTGATCCCTCACTTTTCTCATGATCATCCTTACCCCATGAGGCTATATCTTGCATGGAGCTCCAGACCAAGGGCGATTGATGTTTTTTTTTGTATTTCTTCCATTTGCAAATAATTATTCCAACAGTTGTCTCCTTCTCTCCAAGCTTCTTGCTGATTTGTCTTGTAGCCCATTCCAGCCTTGTGCAGTTCTACAATCTTGTCTCTGACATCCTTTGACAGCTCTTTGGTCTTCCCTATGATGGTGAGGTTTGAATAAAAAAAGAGATTCGGTCTAATCTGTGTGCCCCATGAGCACATACTGTAGCCAGTTTTTGGGAGCCAGAATTATTGTTGGTTGGTAGGGGATCAAATACCGTACTTATTTTACTCACTGAACTACAACTCAATTTATAACATTTGTATCATGTGTTTTTTTCTGGATTTTTGGTTGATATTTCCGTCTCTATCATTTAAAATACACCTATGATAAAAAATTATAGACCCTTCATTTCTTTGTAAGTGGGCAAACTTACAGGATCAAATAATTATTTCCCCCCACTGTATGTGTAAACCTAGCAGCAACACATGCTAAAACTTGCAGTTTGGTGCATGTTTCCACAATGCACAGCGCATTGTCAATCAATTTTACTGCCAACCCAACACAAATATATAGTATAAAAAACATATTTTGTACTAAAGTGAAAGGGAAAGAAAAAAATAGGTCTGCAAATCACTTTTGTACAGAGCAGCCCCAATCCTCCTCTTCTGGGGTGCTTCACCAGCGCTCCTTGCTCCTCCCCTTCATCGGGTGCCCCGAGAGCCACTTTTCATTGGGGCACCTGTGCGAGCACGCTCCCAAATTCTGCTGCTGCGTCCATTGACACAGACAGCGGGACTCGGCCCCGTGCCCTACTCTCGTGTCACTGGATTTGATTGACAGTAGCGGGAGCCAATGGCTCCTGCTATCAATCTATCCAATCCGTTGGGCTCGTGCACATTGCTGAAACGGATGGGCTCAGGTAAGAAAAAAAGGGGGGGGGGCTCTGGGGGCAGCTGCAGCACAGAAGGTTTTTCACCCTAATGCATAGAATACATTAAGTTGAAAAACCTTGAGACTTTAGAATCCCTTTAAGCGACAAACTGAATTTCTTGTGTAGCGGGGTTAAACATGCCTAAAGACACTGTTTGATATGTGGGAAGGAACTAGGCTCCCTCTAGTGGTAGCTGCATGGAATTTCCCGGGCTGTGACTTCCTTTTCACAAGATGAAGAAACTACATCTCCCAGGCTGCTTTGCAAGATCCAGGAACTAGGCTCCCTCTAGTGGTAGCTGCATGGAATTTCCCGGGCTGTGAGTTCCTTTTCACAAGATGAAGAAACTACATCTCCCAGGCTGCTTTGCAAGATCCAGGGTGCACGGCTGCACCGCACGGCACTATGGGGGAGGTTATTTAAAGGAGAGAGAAGCGCGCGAAGGGGGGGGCCTTTCTGCGCTGGACTCTGAGGAACCAGCGAGCGAGAGTGAAGGACTGACACTGGATATTGGGCCAAGAGCCTTTTAGCCTGGAGGGACGACGTGGAACCGTCCCATCTCAAGCACGAGGCACATTCCTGGAGGTCATACTGCTGTTTGCCGAGACCGGAAGTCATCCGCCAGAAGGACCCCGCGCGGCTGGCATATAGCCAAAGGACTGAGACCGCAGTGGAAGCGCGCGAAGGAGAAACTTCTGTTGGTGAGAGGGCACATGCCCAATAACTGACTTTATCTGCTGAAGAGACAGTTTTATCTACAGATAGCGGTAGCGCAGCAGGAGGTGATAAAACCCCGGGGTTTATCACCATACTCTCTCAGGAGACTCATAGACAAACAATAAGGTCTGTAAAGGAGTCGCCAGAGGCTTATCTCTCTCGCAGAAGTTATTGCTCAGTTACGCAGACACCCTGCGGTGACAACTAACAGCTCGATGTTTTTTTTCTCTCTTGATCTTTATTCCTAATCTGGATTACAAATGAGCTTTATTCAATAACCTTGCTAGCGAAGATCAACAAGAAAGAAGAGAACTCTGGGGGAGGGACTCAGATAGGCCCACCTACCTGGTACTGTGTCTAGCCTTAATGCAGGAGGAGTGTGGGGGTATTCTTTTACCTTTTTAAAGCTGTTTTAAATAACCTTTTATGGACTTGTATTGTATTGTATTGTATCTCCCCTATTCAATTTGATACATAGTAAACTAAGTTTGGTTAATTACAATCTTGTGCGTTGTTCCATTGTGTCACCCAGAAGGACTACTATTCAAGAAGGTAACAAGGTATTGTTGCATAGTGAAGTATTGTATTCCAACCTGTGTATCTATTTGATAGTCCAGTCCTATTCTGGGTCAGTTGTGCCTGAGGAGGGATCGAGCCAATTTGATTGGGTTGTTAGGCAGGGTGTAGACCCAATAATATAATCAGCAGCTCCTGCGGGGGTGGTGCTACACGTGGGGGCTCGTCCGGGATTTCTACAGTCCTGCAATACAACCCTCTCAGCCATAGAATCCCCTCCCACGCAGAAATGGATCCTGTCGCTGCTGCTGAGTGGTGCAAGGAAGAGAATGTCATAGTGGAAAATGGCCTGGTGGTTGAAATCAAGGGAGAAGCCTGGACTGAAGAAAAGCTCCTCCCTGTTTTGAGGGCACTATCCACAGACAGGAAATTTTGGGTGATTGACATGAAAACTGACACCACTGTCCCACACACGTATGCACTGTGTGAGTGGAGGAAGGGGGTCCCTGATTATTTCAACGGAAACAGTGTAAAAACTACTGACCAAACAGAACTTTTCCTGATACATCCAGGAGTTCCTATTGCGGGTCCCTCATCCACCACCCCTGGGGTATCCAGCCAAGAAAAAGGTGTCCAAGAAGGGCATCCTGAGTCATCACCTTTGTCGACTTTTAGCTCAGAACTGTGTGCTGTTCTTGGGGAGATTGTGGCAAAATGTAGTAGGGACTCCTCGAGCTATTTGATGACTGGATATAGGAAGCTCCGGACATTCTCTGGGAAACAGCCTGTGCCTTCAGCAGAAGATGGGTTCGAAGAGTGGTTAGATACCGCCACTCAGGCTTTGGAGGAATGGGAGGTACCAGAACAGCACAAGAAGCAGAGAATCACAGAGAGTTTAAGGGGACCTGCATTAGAGGCTGTACGTAATCTAAAGCTTAGCAAGAAGAACTGCACTGCACAGGATTATTTGGACATTCTGCAAGATGTGTTTGGTCGGACGGAGAACGCGGCTGAACTTCTCTACCAGTTGGACCACTGTTATCAAGAAGAGGGGGAGAAGTTGTCCGAATTCATTAAACGTCTGGATAGGATTATCCACCAGATTCTGTTAAAGAAAGGAATAGACCACCGGAAAATAGATGAGACTCGTGCACGACAGGTTCTGAAAGGGGCTCAACCTTTAGATCCCATTGCCATACTGTTACGAACTCGTCGAGATGGCGGCATTCTAGAATACCCCGATCTGATTCGAATGGTCAGAGAGGAAGAGGTTATGTTGGACAACAAGAAGAAAAGTCGGCAGTTTGACTCAACTGCCCGGGTTGGAGTGATAAGTGTGGAAGAGGGTGACTCTCAAGTTGAACTCCTAAAGACCCAAGTGTCTCAGTTGATAGAAATGGTGTCCATCCTGACTGGTCAGGTATCCACTCTACCCAAGGGGAGTATATCGGAGAGGCCAGATGAACCTGTTAGTCTCAGCACAGATCCAGAGCCACGGCCTGCAAGATTGTTAACTTGTTTCAACTGCGGGGGAGTTGGGCATGTTAGAAGGGTATGTCCCAGCTCAGGAAATGCTGCCGCGAAACCTCGCGAGCCAGCGGGAAACTTCAGAGGACACCGGTGAAGGAGTCAACCGGGTGTCCGCCAGTCTTAAGGGACTCCAGAAGTGGTGCAGGATCAGGGAAACTGAGTCAGGGGGTCAGACCCAAATATAATACCCCCAGTTCTAGACTCCGGGTTACTGAGGGAAGGAAAGTCAATGCACACCGGGTTCAGCGGGGGCCCAGATCAAGGAAGAAAAAGGAGAAGAGGGCCAGGGTACAGAGAACTGAATCAGACAACCAGGCTACATCAAGAGAATTTCCAACTAACTTGGTCGGGCCCTCCCCAGTGGTCTCGGTTCAGGTGGAAGGAATTTACACAAGAGCCCTCCTTGACACAGGGGCCCAGGTGACTCTTTTGTATAGAGACTTCTATGATAAATATCTTACCCATCTACCTTTGCAGAAGTTGGAAGATCTGGAGATATGGGGTATTGGGACCCAAAGTTTTCCCTATGACGGGTATCTGCCAATCAAGTTGACCTTTGATCCATCAGTGGCTGGTGAAGCGGAAACCTTCGACACCTTAGCGGTGGTCTGTCCTCGTCCACCAGGGGCCAACAAAAGCTCTCTCATCGTAGGAACAAACACTGACCTGGTAAGGCGCCTTCTGATACAACTGGTCCAGGGACAAGATGCTCAGGCGCCAAGGATCCATCCCATGCTACGGCAGGCCTACCAACGATTAGTGTTGGAGCAAGAGACCCCCGCAGAAGGAGTTGGACGACTCTGGAAGCTGGATAGAGCAGAAAAGGTCTTACAGCCAGGAGAGGTGGCCTGTTTTAAGGCTTCTGTTAAACTCACATGGCAACAGCCGGGTCCCTTCATTATCTTTGAATCAGGTCAAAAGGAGAGACAGAGAGGGATAGAAGTGATCCCTGAGGTGATCCCTTTGAAGGTGTTACAGGAAAACCGTGGAAGGGTTTTAGTGAGTGTCAGAAACACCTCTATTACACCAGTGAAGGTACCGGCCAGAGTGCTCCTGGGCCAAGTCAACCCGGCTACCCCAGTTGCCCCCATTGATTTCAAAGAAAAGGAACAGGGTGAAGCGGTTATAGAGGAGCTTTGCTCTGGAAACGCTGCCCTCCCGCCGGAATGGGTGAAGAGGGCCAAGGCACAACTTGCTCGATGTAGGGAAATATTCTCTAAGGACGAGTTTGACGTGGGATGTGCCAGGAGCGCTACTCATAAGATCCGCCTGAGTGAGGACAAGCCTTTCAGGGAGAGAGTCCGGCGAGTCCCCTTAGGTGACTTAGAAGATCTACGTCAACAGCTGGCAGAGCTCAAAAAGATCGGGATTATCCGAGAATCCAGGAGCCCGTATGCTTCCCCGATAGTGGTAGTCCGGAAGAAAAATGGATCTTTGAGGCTTTGTATCGACTACCGAACGCTGAACAGAAGAACCATCCCAGACCAGTATACCACTCCTCGAATCGAAGATGCCCTACAGAGTCTGTCAGGGGCGAAGTGGTTCAGTGTGATGGACTTAAAGAGTGGGTATTATCAGATCCCCATGCACCCTGAAGATCGGGAGAAAACAGCCTTCATCACCCCTGTGGGGTTCTTTGAGTTCAATCGCATGCCTCAGGGGTTGTCCGGGGCCCCTGCTACCTTCCAAAGGCTGATGGAGAGGACCGTTGGAGATATGAATTTGATAGAGGTACTGGTATACTTGGATGATGTTATCGTGTTTGGCAGAACTTTAGAAGAACATGAGGAGAGGTTGGAAAAGGTCTTGAAGAGGCTACATGAAGAAGGTCTGAAACTTTCTCCTGAGAAGTGCCAATTCTATCAGTCCTCGGTCCATTACCTGGGCCATATCGTGTCTGAAGAAGGGGTGGCCACTGACCCGGACAAGCTGGATGCTGTTGCTTCCTGGCCGAGACCCACAAATGTGACCGAACTCCGGTCATTCTTGGGCTTTTGCTCCTATTACAGGAGGTTTGTGGAGGGGTTCGCCCAGATTGCCCGACCCCTAAATGAGCTCCTGAAGAATGAAGAAGATGATGTCCCTGAGTTGGTAAAGCCGGCGAAGTCCACCATAGGCCCCCGGAAGGCTAAGGAATCCATCCAGGATCAGTGGACCCCAGAATGCGAAGGGGCCTTTGTCCAGCTGAAGGAAACCCTAACCACTGCCCCTGTGTTGGCCTATGCGGACCCCACAAAACCATATGAACTGCATGTTGATGCCAGCCGAGATGGGCTGGGGGGGGTACTTTATCAGGAGCATGAGGGTCATCTGCGACCTGTTGCCTATGTGAGCAGAAGCCTATTGCCTGCTGAAAGGAATTATCCTACTCACAAACTTGAATTCTTGGCCTTGAAGTGGGCAGTGGTTGACAAATTGAAAGACTACCTGTACGGAGCTGAATTCATTGTCAAGACAGATAATAATCCCCTCACCTATCTGTTGACTACGGCCAAGCTGGATGCAACAGGACATCGATGGTTGGCTGCCCTCTCTAGCTTCAATTTTAGCCTGAAGTATCGGCCAGGAATCGGAAATAGGGATGCAGATGCCCTATCCAGAAGGTTGCATGTTCCACAGGAACCTGCGGAAGAATGGACTCATTTGGCTCCAGAAGGGGTGCGTGCCCTATATCAGGGAACTGAATTTCCATCCCGAGGAGGGTCAAGAGCAGAAGAGATTGGGGTTTCGGCTATCGGAGTACCCAAATGCTACTGCCAGGTGACCCAAGTTGAAGGGGAGGGTTTGCCCCGGCTGTCCAAAAGGGACTTGCGGAAGGAGCAGTTGGAAGACCCTTTGGGAAAACTTCTCTTGGAAGCTCTGGAGATCCAGAGCCCTGAGTTGCTTCTAACTGACTCCCCTCAGGGGGCCCGTCTGTTGCATAGAGAGTGGACCCGGTTACAGATCAGAGAAGGAGTGGCCTACCGGAGAGGTCCATCTGAAGATCTGGAGGAGAAGTGGCAACTGTTCTTACCAGCTAAATACAGAGAGGGAGTTCTGGCCGCTCTTCATGATAATCATGGCCATCTGGGGCCCGAAAGAACCTTTCAGCTTGTCAGGGACAGGTTCTACTGGCCTTGTATGAGGGCCGAAGTTGAAGGATACTGTCATTCTTGTGTCCGGTGTATACAGAGGAAGACTCTGCCACGTCAAGCAGCCCCAATGGGCCATCTACAAAGTCAGGGACCCATGGAGCTGGTGTGCATTGATTTCCTTTGCTTAGAGCCTGATCTGAGTGGCCAGGGGAATGTCCTTGTGGTAACAGACCATTTTACCAGATATGCTCAAGCATTCCCAACAAGGGATCAGAAGGCCTCAACGGTAGCCAAAGTTCTTGTAGAGAAGTTCTTTGTACATTATGGGTTACCACAACGCCTCCATTCTGATCAGGGAAGGGACTTTGAAAGCAGACTGATCAAGAGACTGTTAGATATGTTAGGCATTCAAAAGACTAGAACCACTCCCTACCATCCACAGGGGGATGCCCAGCCTGAACGATTTAACAGGACTCTTTTGGATATGTTGGGGACTTTGAGCTCAGAGAAGAAACAGCATTGGGGCAAGCACGTAGCTGCCATTGTGCATGCCTACAACAGCACTGTCAGTGATGCTACTGGATATTCCCCTTATCGGCTGATGTTTGGAAGGGAGGCTCGGTTGCCAGTGGATTTGGCCTTTGGCATTTCGCCTGATCATACCTCTTCAGCATCGCATAGAGGATATGTGGACCGACTGCGGAAGAGTCTGAAAGCGGCCTATGACAAGGCTCAGGCCACATCTGATCAACGTGGACTGCGGAATAAAAAAAATTTCGACCTAAAAGTTCGGATCCATGACCTGCAACCAGGGGACAGGGTTTTGTTGAGAAACTTGGGTGTCCCGGGAAAACACAAGTTGGCAGACCGCTGGAAGTCCCAACCTTATGTTATCTGCAAGCAACTGCCAAACCTTCCTGTGTACCAAATTCGGCCTGAAGGAAGTGTGGGTCCATTGAAGGCTTGGCATCGGAACCATTTGCTGCCTCTCTCTGAAGCGGTTCGTATGCCCCCTGTGGAAGACTTGTCAGAGGCCCCTTCGACTTCTCGCCGGTCCAGACCAGTTACCAGATCTCAGACGACGCTCCCAGATGAGGGAGAGGGAAGTTCTCCATCTGAAGATTTGGAAGATGAAGAGGAGGTACCCGACTGGTTGTGGTCATCTCAGTTGCCAGAACCCACACCTGCCTCCCTGTCTTCATCTGACTTGGCTGATAGAGGAGCCCTTCGGGCAGAAGCCCCTGAATTCATACCCTTTCATATGCTTCCAGAAGAAGCAGCTGAGGATGAAGATCCTGAGGAGGAGGTTGCACCCTTCTCTGAAGAAGAACTGACCTCTCTTGAACCATCAGGTTCCTCTGTGTTGGAACATGAGGAGGGGGACATTGAAGAATCCTCAGAAGTGCCTGATCCTAGCACCTCTGAGAGCATGCCTCCACGGGAACAGAGGGAAAGGAGAGTCATTCACCCACCTAAGAGACTGACCTATGATCAATTGGGTGAATGTTCGGAAGAAGCTGTTTTTACCTCCAAAAGATCTCCTGACCAGCCTAGTTCCTCCACTGTAGATTTGGTGGGGGACAACCCTAGCTCACCCCCAGGCACAACTGTACAAGCCACCCAAGTTTTGGGGGGTCTGTGAGAGATCATGAGAACAAAGTATTGAAGTAGAAAACGTTTGCATTTAAGTTTGTACATAAGGATATTGGGTTTGGCCATTATAATAAGCACAGTTTTTGATGTTCACAATTTGGTTTACTTTGTGAGTTAATGTTTGCGCACATTTTGTTGCTCTGACCTCACTATATGTTTTTTTCTCTTTCTCACCTTTTGATGTTTTTTTTTCAACACAAACTTTAAGATGTAAGTGTTTAAGAAATTGCAAAGGCACATGTGCTTTTTAAAGGAGCACTATATAAAAGCACTAGAAATCAGCACTATATTAACACTGTAGAAATCACTTATTTGCTTATTAATTGCACTTTATCGTTTTACTGTTGCACTGCTATTAGAATACAAAATTGGATGTATTCAGATTGACTTATTTCAGCAAAATGTTAATGTTTTTGTTGTATAATGCCAACCTATGCACTAGGGTACATACTGTTGACCTCTTTGGGGACCAAAGTTTCTCAAGTGGGGGGAGTGTGTAGCGGGGTTAAACATGCCTAAAGACACTGTTTGATATGTGGGAAGGAACTAGGCTCCCTCTAGTGGTAGCTGCATGGAATTTCCCGGGCTGTGACTTCCTTTTCACAAGATGAAGAAACTACATCTCCCAGGCTGCTTTGCAAGATCCAGGAACTAGGCTCCCTCTAGTGGTAGCTGCATGGAATTTCCCGGGCTGTGAGTTCCTTTTCACAAGATGAAGAAACTACATCTCCCAGGCTGCTTTGCAAGATCCAGGGTGCACGGCTGCACCGCACGGCACTATGGGGGAGGTTATTTAAAGGAGAGAGAAGCGCGCGAAGGGGGGGGCCTTTCTGCGCTGGACTCTGAGGAACCAGCGAGCGAGAGTGAAGGACTGACACTGGATATTGGGCCAAGAGCCTTTTAGCCTGGAGGGACGACGTGGAACCGTCCCATCTCAAGCACGAGGCACATTCCTGGAGGTCATACTGCTGTTTGCCGAGACCGGAAGTCATCCGCCAGAAGGACCCCGCGCGGCTGGCATATAGCCAAAGGACTGAGACCGCAGTGGAAGCGCGCGAAGGAGAAACTTCTGTTGGTGAGAGGGCACATGCCCAATAACTGACTTTATCTGCTGAAGAGACAGTTTTATCTACAGATAGCGGTAGCGCAGCAGGAGGTGATAAAACCCCGGGGTTTATCACCATACTCTCTCAGGAGACTCATAGACAAACAATAAGGTCTGTAAAGGAGTCGCCAGAGGCTTATCTCTCTCGCAGAAGTTATTGCTCAGTTACGCAGACACCCTGCGGTGACAACTAACAGCTCGATGTTTTTTTTCTCTCTTGATCTTTATTCCTAATCTGGATTACAAATGAGCTTTATTCAATAACCTTGCTAGCGAAGATCAACAAGAAAGAAGAGAACTCTGGGGGAGGGACTCAGATAGGCCCACCTACCTGGTACTGTGTCTAGCCTTAATGCAGGAGGAGTGTGGGGGTATTCTTTTACCTTTTTAAAGCTGTTTTAAATAACCTTTTATGGACTTGTATTGTATTGTATTGTATCTCCCCTATTCAATTTGATACATAGTAAACTAAGTTTGGTTAATTACAATCTTGTGCGTTGTTCCATTGTGTCACCCAGAAGGACTACTATTCAAGAAGGTAACAAGGTATTGTTGCATAGTGAAGTATTGTATTCCAACCTGTGTATCTATTTGATAGTCCAGTCCTATTCTGGGTCAGTTGTGCCTGAGGAGGGATCGAGCCAATTTGATTGGGTTGTTAGGCAGGGTGTAGACCCAATAATATAATCAGCAGCTCCTGCGGGGGTGGTGCTACACTTACATTACAGAACATTGTTCTGTGTAAGCCATCATCGATGCAAGATCTCATCCAAATGAATGACTGCCACAGTGATTATCGGTGGAATTGCAGTAACATCTGGATAATGTCTACTACATCCCTAGGTTAGGTATTAGGGTCAGTTTAAGTGTTAAGACATGGGGGGCCGGATTTAAAGAAACTGCAGCTTCAAACATCTATGACGTGTTTCAGTTTCGCCGCGTTCAAATCAATTAACTGGCGCTGCGGCGAATTGGCTAGTGAAACAGCAATAATGAATTCCGCCGTCAGCGGTATTCACTTACGATCGCAGCTTCGCCAATTCGCAAACTTATGTCTTCGTGCTTATAGCAGTTTCACATAGCGATGTGGGCTAGTGGATTAGTGCACACATCACACGTCTGTAATTCATCTCTCTCTGCTGTAGGTTCGAGGCTTACCATCTCCACCTAACTTTTTTATTTTCTTTTTTTGTTTATATTGCTAAAATGTAACGGATTACATCATATATATTGCTAAATAATGTTACACTCAGAAGCGCTTGCAAGCTTACAGCATTTTAAGTGGTTTTATGATCTTGTCTGTGTGTCGAATCGATCTTATGATTAAAAGTACCAAAGGCAAGTGACCAAACCCCTACCCTACTTCAGGGTAAGATGAAACCTCACAATTTTACCATGGTCTTCTTCCCAGATTCCATACAATGTTTAGTTCTTTAGCTATATGTGCTTTTTAGCCTTAACACACTCCTTTTTTTCCACCATACAGCTTTATTCTGCACAATAGCTAAGTGCTTTGCAACTTCACTGCAGTTAACAACGTCATGGGTTCACATCACTACACTTGGGATCTCTTTTCACTCTCATTTTTTTAACAGTTTTTTTAAACTATCTTGAATTTGGGGGGGGGGGGGGGGTGTCCTACCCAAATTTCAAGCACATCAATGGAAACAACACAATTTAGATTTTCTGAGTGTGGTCCTAGTTTTCTCGAGATGCAATTCTTTACATATTTACCATGGTTCTTACAATTTCTTGACCAATAAACATAGGTGTCTGATATTGGACTCTCTCCATATTTCAACAACACAGACCCTCATAGTCCAACACTACATTTGCCTCACACCTCAACACAACACTGTCACATCCCTACTCTACATTACAACCCCTCACATCACCAGTACAAGCAGCATGCAAAGTGCAAAACTCCGGCCTTGGCAGCTTAATGGGCCATACACTAACAATTTGTCTAGACTTTTTCCTGTAGACTTAACCAAACCATATAATATAAGGTCAAACCTCAACACTTTCAATTTGGATGCAATCAGGCAGGCCCTTGCACTACATAGAAAATGTCAATCTGAAGGATAAAGTCTTCTCTAAATCTTACAGTGTGGATGGCCCTTTTGTCTGTAGGCACCCACACAAAACAAAAAAACACATGTTCAATTCTAAAGTCTTTATTTATTTGAGAATGACAGCAAAAGGAGGAGGGATGCAGCAAAATAATATTGTCACTCTCCAGTCCGTGTGCCTTTACAGCACCAGACCACGATCTTTGCTCCATGGCTACGGGTTTCTGATGTCTTCCACAACTTCAGGCAGAGTTCAGAATCCATTCTGCACCTCTACCAGCTCATAGGGGACAGGCATGGCAAGGTTGCTGGTCAGCTTCCGAGCCACTTTTGAAGTTCCAGGGTGTTCATGTTGGTCATCGATGCTGCTTTTGGCCATGTGCCTTACCAAATATCCACTGACCACAAAAGAAGATGAGTGGAGTCCATCAAGGTGGGTTTCTACCACCTACACCCGCAAGCAGTACCACTCCTGGAAAAATAAAACAAAGGATAAGACATTTCATTATGAAAATCACATCTTAATGCCTGTTTGCTTCATTCTGAACTTCATTTAATTTCGACATCACGAGTGAAATAACACATTTTATGCCAACTTACACAAACCAGAAATCATTAATGTAAACATTTGAATACACACCTGTGACGCCAGACAGCCCATCACCACAGGCTTCTCATGGTACATGCCATGATTCCAAGATGTTCACGTTCTGGAAAATTACAACACCATAAGATACCAAGCAGCCGTTCATGTTATCAATAACTACACAGGTGGCATAGACACAAATAAACACCTGCCAGCTCTTCTCAGCCCTTTACACTATTCACAATACCAACATGTTTATGGTTAGAGGTGCATGTTTTTGCTCAAGTAACACAATTTTACCAATGTTGACTACACTTTATCTACAATGGCAAGTATCATTGGCAGATGATAATGACCCTCTGTCTCCCTGTGAGTGGCACCTCTGCTAACTAGCTAATTAATACACATGCCCTATCTTGACCGGTTACAGTACTTACATGTAAAGTGGCTAGCAACCAGGGTATTCCGGGTGGCAAAACCTGCAGCGGTGCTCCGCCGCCTGGGGGCCGCCGGCTGACGGACCTCTGGCTCCCTCTCCTCCGTCAGCTCCCAAGATTCATCCCGGGCAACGCACATGTTGTGCAACACGCAGCACGCCAGGATGATCTTGGAAGCCTTTGTAGGAGAGTACAGGAGTTCACCCCCAGGCCGGGCCAAGCAGAGAAACCGGGATTTGAGAAGACCTATGGCCAACTCGATGATACTCCGGCTTCTCCGCAAGGCCCTGTTGTAATTCCTCTCTGCTGGGCCCTGGGGGTACCTGATTGGAGCCATCAGCCACGTCAGCTGCGGGTAACCAGCATCCCCTGAAAAATAAGAAAAATATACATTAGTTCTTCATATCATGTGACTTTAGATGACTCCTCAAAATGGGAGACAATTAGGCATTTTACTAAACAACCTGCTCGTCTGTTTGCAAAAACTCATATGAAACATCTCAACTCTGTCTAACTGCCTAAATCACTAATACAAATGGGAAAAAGGACACACAAAGTGGTGTGTTTCTCTTGCAAGTTCCAACTTGGCCCCTATTTTGTTCCTATTACATTAGCCTAGGTATTACTTCTGGAATATATCTGCAACTAGAGTGAGGAAACCAATATTGACTCACTTATGCAAAGTACTTTGGGGATATGGCAATACCATTGGAATCATTTGTAGGTTTTCTTTGGGTGGCTAGAGGACACCATTTACACATTGGTTAACCACCTTCATTGGACTCAAAGACAACTTTGCAAATCTTTCTTTTGTGAGCTGCTAAGCTGCTGATCTGGTTGTGTGTGAACAGCCTGCCAACTCCTAACACATCCATTTTAGGTAGGCTTTGCTTAAATCAGGGTGTACACCGATGTAGCTTATTCCTATGTCTATGTAATCTTACAGTTTATGTTGTTAAGACAAAATACTTTACCAATAAGCCACCCTTGGGGCATTTGGCCACTTTCAAACGCCTCGTACAGAGTACTGGTTCTTAACATACTGGAATCATGGCACGACCCTGGGTGACCAGTGTTGACACTCATGATGCGCTGTTTGGCGTCACAAACTAATTGGACGTTCACGGTGTGGTACTGCTTGCGGTTCCGGTACTCACTTTCGTGGCTCCTTGATGGCCTAATGGCTATGTGGGTGCCATCGATTGCCCCTAGGATTTGCGGCATGTGTGCCCGCAGGTAGAAACCCAACTTGACTTCATTCCACTCATTTTCATTCTGTGGCCAGTGGATAAAATTGGGCACTATATCGACTAGGGCATTAATGACCAACATGAACACCCTTGAAACTGTGGGCTGGCTAATGCCCATGATACTTCCCGAAGTGGCTTGGAAGCTGCCACGCCCTAAAATATACAAAGTGGCCAGCAATCTGGCCATGCCGGGCACCGCATGGCCGCGCTGTGTGTCCGGGTCAATTTTGTCTGCTATGAGCTGGTAGAGGTGGAGAATAGTTCCTCGCTCGAGCCGGAATTTCCTCCTGACATCAGAATCCCGCAGCTTGTCCAAATAGATCCTTGGAGCAAAAATGCGTGGCTGGCGAGGTAAGGGCACACGGACTAGAGGTGCTGCTGGAGGTGCTGCTGCTGGAGGTGCTGCTGCTGCTGCAGCTTCCCCACCTTCTGCTGCCTCCTGTGCTAGGGCCTCCTCAAACAAGGCACCGATGAATGCCAACATTGCACCATCGAATGCGTCTGGGATATCGTCCTCCATTTTGAACGCGCAAATTCGCGAATGCGCAGATATATATAGAAACGGCCGCTAATTATCACACCTGTGAGCCAGCTATAAAAGGAGCACATGGCCAATATGGCTGCTGGATGTTATAGATCGATGTTTCTTATGTGCTAGCAAGACCCTGTGACCCACAACCTACATTATCTGGAGGTAAGACAATTGTATCTCTCTCTCCCAAAAAAAAGGAAGGAGAGAATTTGTACTTATCTTGGGTGTGCTTAAGTTGTCTATGGTGAATCCCCTCCAACCCACAATAGCTTGGGAACCCCTCAAGTGTCTTTTAATCATTGGCAGTTGGCCCCATGTGCATGTGGTTTGGACATGTGTTTTCTCATGTTTGTTAAAGGTGTGCAGTCTAGATTTGGCATCTAAACCTGCCCCCTTACCTTCCCAGCTTCCAAAGACACCATTTTTGCTTTCCTGATAACTGTAATTTATTATGTGCACGTATGTAGGTCATGCGATTTCTCATGTATGTTTAATGTTTGCAGCCTCCTTTTGCCTATAAAGGATTACACCACCCCCCTCCACCAAGTCTGTTTGTGCCATTAGGTAAGTGTTTGGAGGGCCTCGTGTGATTTGTACCCATATGCGTTTTCTTATGTTTTTTTTTTCCATTTCTTTGCAGCCTCTTCTGCTTTTTTTGCCACCACCACCACCACCACCCCCACCACCACCACCGTCTTTGTTCCATTAGGTAAGTGTTTGGAGGGCCTCGTGTGATTTGTACCCATATGCGTTTTCTTATGTTTTTTTTTTTCCATTTCTTTGCAGCCTCTTCTGCTTTTTTTGCCACCACCACCACCACCACCGTCTTTGTGCCATTAGGTAAGTGTTTGGAGGGCCTCGTGTGATTTGTACCCATATGCGTTTTCTTATGTTTTTTTTTTCCATTTCTTTGCAGCCTCTTCTGCTTTTTTTGCCACCACCACCACCACCGTCTTTGTGCCATTAGGTAAGTGTTTGGAGGGCCTCGTGTGATTTGTACCCATATGCGTTTTCTTATGTGTTTTTTTTCCATTTCTTTGCAGCCTCTTCTGCTCTTTGCCCACCACCACCACCACCACCACCAAGTCTGTTTGTGCCATTAGGTAAGTTTGTTCTGTAACTGTTCACTAATTATACTGTATATGAAGAGCAATCTGCAAATCATGTTTTTTTCTGTTTTATCTTTTGTCATTTCAGATTTAGGAGTTTGGGGCTCTTTGCTGCTGCTGGACAGCCAGATTCTCTGCCCACCTCGTGCTCCCATGGCCCCACCCACTGGAAGGCTGAGGAGAAGGGGCAGGGTGGCCAGGGGGGGCAGGGTGGCCAGGGTGGCCAGGGGGGGCAGGGTGGCCAGGGGGGGCAGGGTGGGCAGATCGTCTGGCTCTGGTGTGAGGGAGGCTCCAGCTGTATCCATGAGGGAGTCCACCATCCCCATCCCGGAGGAGGAAGCCGGGGGAGGTGGTAACACACCAAGTGGACAAGCTGGCTCTTCTGACAGTAGTCCTGGAGAGGGTCCGTCCACCAGAGTCAGCTTGTCCACATTACCCCGGCTTCCCCGTTTCACCCACAATCAGTGCTGTGCCCTGGTCCACGCCTATATGGCCAGATATCAGGCGATACATGGGACCAGGGCCGCGTCTTACTCAGTAACAGAGAAGAACAGATTGTGGGATGAAATCCGGGATGCTGTAAATGCACTGGGTGAAGCACCTCGCCACCGTGACAGTGTGCGGAAGAAGGCCAACGACATCTGTGGGTCCGTTCGGAAGAAGCTAATTGCATGGGCTGCGGAGGGTCTTTATGACCGACAAGGTCAGCTGGATGAACGTGCACGAAGTTCTCTCTGGGATTATCAATTACCTTTCTTGAAGATCATAGGACCCGATACCATCTTTCCCAGAGAGGACTTAGATTCGGATGCTTTGCACCGAGGTAGGATATTATCTTGGATGTCAATTGTGTGAGTTGTTTTGAAAAGATTAACTACTATCCCATGTGTGACATGAATAGAATTTGATACTTGCCCTTCCAATTGTCCTTTTTTTGTTTTCCCCAACCTGCAATTTGTTCATCTGTAGCACGGATCTCAGCCCCTCCACAGCCCATGCAGCTTGGCGAACCAGACGGACTCACAGGTGTTGACATCAGTGCTGACCCTCCTCCTGGTAGGTCCAATATCATACTGTGCCAAACAATGTAGATGTTTTTTTTTTTGCCAAGATAGCTCATATTGCTATGTCCTTTACAGAAGATCCGCAGCAGGGAACACACCCAGTGCAGCAAGGCCTGGAGGAAGGTGTTGGTATGTCTAGCCAAATAATGTTTTTTGCAATCTTATTAACCCCATTAACACACATGTTTTTTCTTATGAAAGAGTGTTGCCTTTTAGATGTTTACCCTGCAAAACACAGTTGACAGCATTAATGGGTGCCGTCATTAGTAGGCAGACCAAGCCTTCTTAACCTTTGGGAGGGTTTAGCAAGTGTCCTATGAGCCCAGGAAAGCACTTTTGAATGTTTGGCCTCAATGCTTCATTCCTGAAGCTAGGAGGGCAATCTGGCCATAATCATTACTGCCTAAGGTTATGTACTAAACATGTTTTTTTTTTTTTTTTTAAAAGAACATCAGGCCCCTCTTGACGTAGCAGCTGGAGTTGGATCAGGAGCTGGCGACGGTTCTGCATCCAGTGCTGTGGTATGTGATATAAGGGAACAAGGTGCACATGTAACATTTCAATGGTAGTAATGATTTTGGGCTAGATGTGGCTTACATTGTGTGTGTTAAATTAGTGCTATGACATTCTGACGATGCACCAGCACAACAAGAGTTCTATCTTGAACATCAGGGAATTATGTTATAATTTGGCGTGGCACTAATGTTCCAAAAACATCCAGGATCTTTAAAGTCCGGCCAGTCTTTGATTTTCCAGGTCCAAATTCATGGGTATCGTTTGGTTGGGTTGTCCTGTAGCCGATTGATGGCAAGATTTTAGACAACATACGTAGATGTATAAAGTCATTGGTGTAGTAACCGATTTACCAAAAGCATAAACAACCTACCACACCAGGGTTAATTGGGAACACCTTCATGTTGAATCTTTTTTGCCCTTGTCATATTAGTCATACCAATATAATATGTACCCATTATCAGAAGTGTTGCTAGCTTGGATAATCTTACAATGAACAAGTACTTATTAGAAGCACATCAAACTTTTCAATGTTCTGCTTGGGGTGTTAATTTGTCAAACTAATCTGAAATATTTAGTCATGATGTTTGATAATGATTTGGTCTATTTCTTCTGCTTTCAGGTAGCCTTAGATGCAGAGGGATTGTCACCTACCCAAACTCGTCCATCTATGCTGGATGTAGCCGAGAGGCTGCTTGATGAGTATCGGATCCAAAATGAGTTAAGGAGGCGTACTCAGCAATCTACTGAGGTAGTACATCTGCTCGGGCTCATACAGGAATCTGTAGCAACAATGGTACAGGTTCAACAGGATATGCGTAACAGCTTGGTAAGTTTAGCAGACCAGCATCAACGGGATCGGCAAAGTGTTGACACTCAGGTGCTGGCCACACGCCAATGCCTGTTTGGATCTGAAGATGCCCCATTGGCAGAGCCCTCCCAAACATCTCACTCACCTGCCACTGCAGGTTGTGGTAGTGGGAGGGTAATGCCAGTGTTGGCCACTTGTCAGGCAGCTGGGGATGGGACAATTCCTCCTGTAGCCACTCCTAGCACTTCACACTCCGTTCGGACTCCCACACCCCTCAATGAGCAATCCTCCTGCACAACCTCAATGCGCACTGGTTCCACAATACCCCTTCCACCTGACTACATTCCCTACACACCTTTATCACTTCACTCCTCCCCAGGCCGTCCTCCTTTTTTCTTACCAATGCGACATGTCGTTTCCCCCCGCACCGTGGACCACAACAACCAATCAACCACCACTCCCCACACATCTTCACAACCCTTGCACCACCAGCAGCATCAAATAGCCTCGGGGCAGCAACTATCCCATCTCATGGTAATGGCACACGTTCCCCAAATTCTTAGGCTGAGCACAGAGCAGATTAGACTATTGGCACAAGATCTTCAGTCTGGGACATTTCCAGGGTTCAACACCCTGCATCATCAGCAGCCTCAGACACAAGATCTGATCCTAATGGGCCACTTGACCAGAACTCTACGGCTAACCCCAGACCAGATGGGACTATTGGCCCACCATTTGATGGCAGGAACCTTAACAGTGCTCACCACACTGCTTCAGTCACCACCACCACCACCACCACCAACTTAATTTTTTTTTTTTGTTTTATTTGGGTTAGTTTTGTTAATGATTGTTACATTGGCCAATTTGTGGGGCCATTTTTTTGTTTAATTTGAGGGTGGCACAATATGATTTATTATAGTGTTTTTTTTGGGGATGAAATTAAATTTTATGCAAAATGATTAGTTTGTGTTTGATCTTTGGTTTTTTAGGAGTGTTGGTGGCCAAGTAATGGCCCTGGTTAATGTAGGCATTTATACACACGTGCTTCTCTATCTCCAAACATATGATTTCATGTAAATTTTGAAAACTCAATGTTCACATAATGCCCCAAGAAAAGGTCTCCCTTCAAATGTAGCTTCAAAACAAGTCTCAAGGCTAACATAAACCAAAGCCAACATACTAACAATTACAGACCACACCACTCGACTAAACAAATACAACACAAAAGACATTCGATGTGTACACCAAAAAGAAAACTTTGGTAATAAAATAAACGTTTTAATAACACATGTGGGTGTCTACCAACTGTAGCGTACAAAAAATATATTAAAATATATAATAGAATGAACTAAATTGCCAATGTAACATTTGTGTTGCAACGAGCAACATACTTTTATTTTATTTATATAAACATTTTTTTTGGATTTACAATTTTTTTTTAGTTTTTCACAAAAACAAGGCTTTTTTGTAAACATTTTTGGTTTTTTTTGTTGCCAAAAACAACAAGGCTTTTTTGTAAACATTTTTGTTTTTTTTGTTGCCAAAAACAACAAGGCTTTTTTGTAAACATTTTTGTTTTTTTTTGTTGCCAAAAACAACAAGGCTTTTTTGTAAACATTTTTGTTTTTTTTGTTGCCAAAAACAACAAGGCTTTTTTGTAAACATTTTTGTTTTTTTTTGTTGCCAAAAACAACAAGGCTTTTTTGTAAACATTTTTGGTTTTTTTTGTTGCCAAAAACAACAAGGCTTTTTTGTAAACATTTTTGGTTTTTTTTGTTGCCAAAAACAACAAGGCTTTTTTGTAAACATTTTTGGTTTTTTTTGTTGCCAAAAACAACAAGGCTTTTTTGTAAACATTTTTGTTTTTTTTTGGGCCCAAAAACAACAAGGGTTTTTTTTTTCTAATTTTTTTGATCCCAAAAACAAGGGTTTTTTTTTGTTTTTTCTAATTTTTTTGGTCCCAAAAAAGGGTTTGTTTTTTTTTTTCAAATTTTTTTGGTCCCAAAAACAAGGGTTTTTTTATTTTTTTTCAAATTTTTTTGGTCCCAAAAAAGGGGTTTTTTTTTTCAAATTTTTTTGGTCCTAAAAACAAGGGTTTTTTTTATTTTTTTTCAAATTTTTTTGGTCCCAAAAACAAGGGTTTTTTTTATTTTTTTTCAAATTTTTTTGGTCCCAAAAAAGGGTTTTTTATTTTTTGCTTTTTTTGGTATATTTTTTTTTATAATGTAGAAATGTGACATTTCTGTGGAAAATTAACGAAACAAATTAAAAAATAAAAACTACGATCTTTTTAACGGTGACACATTCCTCACAAATGGCTCCTCAGGGTCTGGATCCGCCCCATAAGTGTCTTCCAAAACTAAAATGCGGTCTATGCACCACGTCACATATTCCAAAAGGACCTCATAGGTGAGGTGGGTGTGTCCTGGGTAGAAAAAGACATGACAATTAGTTTTATGCAAAATGATCCAAACAACGATTGTAATTAATGTGCCTCAACAAATATGCTTAGGAGTCTATTGGTTGGCTTTTATCAACACAAATATGCTAAATTGCTGGTGTAAACCTTAAACTCAAACTTTCACAGCAAATTGTTCAAAAGGTTACATAAGATGGCTTGGAATGTTAGTAGCAGTTCCACCAAAGCTAAGTAAAAGGCTTTTCTTCATGTCAACACAAGCAATCATTTAGAAGAATGTAAGGTGTTTTGGGTTCAATTGGTCAACACGATACATGTGCACACATTTATCTCTATCACCATTGGAGTTTGTGTAGCGTTCTCTCTCCCTCTTACTGTCTATAGATTGAACCTGACACATAGTAGAGACTTACCCTTTGGAATTCGGAGGGCCAGTTGTGGCCGGAGTAGATGTGTCTGCTCCCCTTTTGGTTTTTCCGCCATCCCAGCTGTGTTAAGAGAAAAGAAAAAATTTATCTAAAAATCGAATCACGCTAACTGTAGGTTACGCAGTCATGAAAACGCTCTAACACCCACTCATTACCCCTCCACATTTCCCTGAAAGTTTTATTTAGACTTTGATATGGTGGTGATGCAGATTTGTACAGTGCAAGCGTCATTCTTCTGGGTGAAGCTTGTAGCGTTAAGGATACGTACTCCCTGCTTTTGTGCTGATTGTGTTTTTCGGATGTTTTTTGTGCCTCAGCCCTGCCTGTTCTAAGTGTTGGAAACATATCATTTTTGGAGGGCTGCGGAAAACTAATCAGGTTAGACTTACACTCTCTAGGTTTTTGGGGACGAGAGAAATCACAATCCTCCTTTTTACATGGCCCCTGTACACACCTCTAGGCACCTCCCTCCTGTTGGTTGACCCCACAGCAGGCAGCTTGCTATGGAGGCACATGAGATGAAGCCAAGCACCCTGTGCCTGTTCAGGCACTAGGCTGTGAGCCAGCCTTGCCCCCCTCCCTTCCGATGGTCTCAATGATTAGGAGTGACAGCATCAGGAGGCAATATTGGCATGCTGTCACCTCAGTTAAGGAGGAGGGGGAGTCTGTTCCAGACAAGTATTTGTGCAAAATTTTGGACAGTAAGAAAATGGTCCCAGTAAGTCTTAGGGGGAATATGCACACCTATCACTTGGAATACTAATGCATAGAATGCATTCACATAAAGAACCTGCTGCCTTTAGAACAACTTGAAGCCTGAGCGGGGACATACACAGTTAGCATTTCTCCACTTACTAAGTAGACACATTACTGCAAAAGCACACAACTTACCATCATCAGGTTTTTTTTGGGCCCCCGAAGTGGATGGCGTTGCTGGCTCAGGAGAAACTGCACAAAAAGAACACAAATTGTGAACTGGAATGTGGTACATTACCGAGGAAGAGTATTTATGAAAGATTGATAAACACACATTTTCAGTTTTGACTAAATCAGGACATGATTAAATTACAATGTCCCCAAAAAATTTACAAGTACAAAGCACACCATTTCCAATGTAGAGAAACTAACACCAATTTAGAATAGGGTGGCTTGAGATAACTTACAAAAGATAACATGTCCTGTAATGCTCCCCAAAACCACCTTTCAAACATGAAGGTTAAGCAAGAGTGTTTCATGACCAACCTTCCTGTCACATATAGCAAAACTACACTTGCTTTGACTCCAACTTAGATTATCCTAGATACACATCATCCTAGCACACACAATTCATGTGAGAATCTAATTTTAGGTACTTACAGACTAGTTCAGGGGAGCCTGGAGTGGGGGAGGATGGGGGAGACCCTTCATGGGGGGATGGTGTCCCTTCATGGGGGGATGGCGCCGTATCTCCTAGAAACACAAAGACACAAATACAATCCTTGAACCAAAGCTATTTGATAAAGGCACACAGAAAGTAGTTGGGAAACATTGAAGGTAGTAGTTACATTGGACTGGGTAAGCAGCGGCCCCTCTTCCCCAGTCCTCCACAACAAACATCCTCAATGTCAGCTGCTACATAACCCCAATGGCAAAATATATATATTACAGCCCTTATATTTCCCAGGACACATTGAACACACAAACACATGTAGAATACTTACTTCCCATTTGAGGAGAGCCCAGGTCCTCCTCATTGCAGGAGAAATTGGCCTCTTCGTCCTCCTGGCCCGGATCCAGGTGACTTGGCCCTGCCTGAGGCTTCTCTGTTGCTGAAGCGACATCAACCACAAAAGAAAACAAAACAAACAATCATTCCTCCAAGTTAGACCTAATACACAACACACCAGCACATCCACATTACTTACAGTGGGCCTGAGAAGGCTGAGCCTCCACATCCTCATCACTGGTTTCTAAAATAAAAGAAAAACATTATATATTATTTATGGACACAAATAGGCAGTAACCTCTCATCATGCTAGCACCATACTCAATGCCCCTACAATTCAGAACATAGAAGTGCACTTACACCAATGAGATGCATTGACCATGTTTTAAAACAGGAGGGCACCATGCAAATTAAGCGGTCGCCTAAGGCCTCGCACCTCAGGGGCCTTGCGGCCAGTGGCGGAGCACCAACATTTCGAAGGGCGCAGTCAGGGAAATCTCCCAAGTAAAAGATTGCTTTCAATCCTCGGATCTAAAATTTGCAGCAGTGTGCTGCAGTCCCTTCACTGCGTCTGCCAGGTGTCTGTTGTCCGCTGACACTTACTCCTCCTTCTCTGACTGGGGATTGGCCGTCTGATCATGTTATCCTAAGATGTTGAGGAATCGGTAGGTGTGTACCTGCACCAGTAGGAAGTGACTGGCCGGTAAACTCACTCTGCTATCATCAGTTGTTGCTCTGGGAGGAGAGCTCCGCCCTGGACCCGGAACATACAGGTAACCAGGCCCAGACTTGATATTTTGCAGGCTGGTCATAGATTTGTGGTGTCCACTATGCAAAGGGGTTGAGTAGCCCCAGGGAAGTTGGAAGAGTCTGAAAATGGTTGGTGGAGGAGGAGGAGAAGAAGGCCCTGGGTGGCTGGGGGACAAGGAGAGGGCCCCTGGGTGTTTTCTAGAGGAGGAAAGATCCACAATGACGCCAGAGTCAATTGCCAGGGAAGAGAGTGGAGCTGAGCAAGTCCTGCCTATCTGACCTGAAAGCCAAACATGGTGTAGATGGAGCCCTTTGCCCTACACAATGACAGCACTGGAGGTGGAAGGTGAGTGGTAGCGGGTCTTTGACATTATAGAGCATATGGACTCTGTCCATTATTGTTAGTTTTGTTTGGAGTTGTCCTTTAGATGTTTAACTGTGTTGTTTTTGACCCGAGCTGTGAGGGACTGAGGTATGACACTATATGCTGAGACTTATAGTGCCCTAGAATGTTGAGGACTGAGGAATCCTTAGTCCCTAACAGAGGGCACTACAAGTCTTAGCATAGCAGGCAGTAGTTCCTCATTCCCCTACAGAGAGCATTACAAGTCCAAGCAGGTAGCCTTCTGCAGTGGGACTTGTTGTGCCCTTGACTGTGGTGGACTGAGGAAGGGAAGTGTAAGAGGGTCTCTGTAAGCTCAGATGTATGGGGGAGCTTTGGGGACCACAGAGTTCCCTTTTACACCAGAGTCCCCAGCTTCCCCCCTCAAATAATGGTTCCCAGAACTCTCCTTACATCAGAGTCTTCACACTTCCCTCTTACAGTGTAGTAGGTCTGGAGACTCCGATGTAAAGGGGGCTCTGTAAAATGTGATTAGAGATTTGAAATTTCTACCATTTTTATTTTCTACTTACGATCCACAATTTGCAGCTGCTGAAATGGCTCGCTGTCTCGTAAGGCATACTTGAGTGTGGCAGTCCTCCTCCTCCCCTTCTTCACCAAAAGCACAAGAGGGTGCCGGCCGTCCGCTTTGGCTAGAAGCAGAAGAAAAAAAAGAAACATAAAAAATACGAATGTACATAGTAGTATTAAAGGTTGTGAAGAGACACTTGATGGAGGTAGGAAAGGTAGGAGCGAGAGGGAGGGGGGGGGGTGTTGGTATTAGTGTTGCTGCATAGCTAAACACATGTCCACCTACCCAAAAAATTGTAACCTATCTGGTCACATGTAATGTATATTTTTACTTACCGGAGATTTGCTCCACAGCCTTTAGCAGGAGCCTGGGTGAGCGCCTTTTGGCATCACTCCAGGCCCGCTGCAGATCCACCATCTCAGCCTGGAACTGGAATCTCCGCTGCAGCCTCATCCGGACACGACACATCATCTTGTGCTTTTGGTGAAGATGCATATTCATGGTATCATACCCCCAGAGGAGGAGGAGCTGTGGAAAGAGCAGTGTATGTTTGAGTCCAAGTATGTCCAAAATAGTACAGTCTTCAAATAACATGCTAGGTCGTCTTTGAGATATTGTAGAACAAAGAATTCCATTTCTGGTGATACATATACATCGATGTCCAAATCTACCTCCATGACATAGGTTGCCCCACACTGGTGATTTCCTCTACATGATATAGCCATTTTCTCAATTGGCCTTTCATGACACACCCAGGGCCGCCATCAGGGGGGGACAGGCAGTCACTGTATTTACAACCTTATTGCTGTCCATTTAGCAGGGTGAAAGTAACTTTACACACATGTAGCATAGGTATCAACTTTTGTCACCATGTTAAAAGGACAGCAGTATGGGTAGCATTACAGTGACTGTTATTAGTCCAGGCTCACTCAACTAGCCAATGCTTGGAAAAGCAAGCCATGCAGATTGCTTTTCAGGTCCCTTTTAACATGAGCTGTCTGATTGGGTGTGGCTGTTAATTTTTGACGCAGACCTGATAAGCCCCTCCATTCTCCTTTATGGAGTGTTATATGTAAATGGGATTGCTTCATTTGAGATGCAGATTTAAACTATGTATGGCCAGGCTGAAGGTACCCAAGTTGATTGATCGATCACCTTGAGGACAACGTACAACCAGTCTGTCAGATTTTACACACACTTATCGCTAGCATCTCTTGTAGCCACTAGCAATAATCACTGTGTTTTCCTGGCAGGGGCAGCACCGGGAGAACACAATGGCTCCGCAGGAGTGTTTCCCCTGTCTGTGTTGATGGTGGAATCAAGGCAAAATGTTTTTCCTGCAAGCCACGGGACAAACAAAGATAGTTTTTTAATTAATCCATGATTTTGCCAAAATGGGAAAAAAAAGATGTTTGCTTTGTATATTCTTAAGTTTGCTACATAACTAGAACATGTAACAGTGTTATATCATTGCAGGAGATTTCCCCTCACTTCCTGTCTTGGTGTCACCAGGACAGGAAGTGAGGGAATCTACCGTGGGGATATAGCCAGCAATTCTTTCCTTTTATATATACTATGGACATTATAAGGCAACAATTGCAAGCTATTTCCCCACAGTGATATTCCCCTCACTTCCTTTCTTGGTGACACTAAGACAGGAAGTGAGGGGAAATCTCATGCAATGATATCACCCTATTAGAAATTGGAGTTCCGTCTAAAAAGTATACATAAAGTAAGCACTTGGTTTCCAAAGTGGCAAAATTATGGAGGAGTTAAAACCCCATAGTGTGATCGGGGAATCTGACGGTGTGCTCCTACACTCCTCAATGTGTCTGTTCATTATGCTGTGCTGAATTATCCTTGATTCGCAATTCCTGCAAGAGTTGCACATGGTATGTGGGAGATGCGAATTTAAGGTGGCATAATTATCCTCACAATCACACATAATCCTTTTTAAAGGTCCCCAGCAGAATTTGATGGCATAGTGGTTCACAGCAGTGCCATCAGATTCCAGTTAGATCTGTCAATTAACAAAGCAATGGGATCTGGGGGTGTATTTAACTTGCAATGGACACCCCCATTCATTATCATATGGCAGTGTGAGATGGGTGTGTTGGGAATGTGATCCATTAAGACAAGTGATTATACACTCATGTGTTTCTTTTAGAGGTGATTTGTTCAAGGCAATCCTTTGAAGACATGACCATTCCAGATTTTTGTGATCACTGATTCCATCTCAGGTGAACCAATTAGCTGCTGTGTGCAGATCCAGCTTATGATGGTAAGAGTGTCAGACAAGACAAACGGTGCAGAGCTTGCAGTGTGTATGGATGTATGTAAGGCAATAATTTTTGGCATTATGTATTTAGGGAATATAATGTTTCTAATCTTGCATATATGAAAAGGGTCAATACATTTGTCTTTATCTAGACAGATTCCAAAGCGTTAGAGCAATCTGTCACAGATAATTGTGTTTATTACTATATACAGGCATACCCCACTTTAAGTACACAATGGGACCAGGGCATGTATGTAAACTGAAAATGTACTTAAAGTGAAGCAATCCCTTTTTTCTTTTCTCAATGCATGAAAATACACCAGCTCCATTGTAAATTTTGGCCACATTGACATAGCCTTACTCCCAAACCATGTGGGAGCATGTTAAGGGGATCCAGGACTATGACATGATAGATTACCTAGGCAAGCTGGCCAGCCACAAAATGGATATGGTGTAGTCCTGGGTAACTGGGTACCCTCTCGTTGCTCCCTAAGTTTCTTATCCCTGTCACTTATGGTTTGTGAGCAGTGTCATGGCAAGCTGAACAAGCTGTGTCCTTACTCACGATTGTATATAAAGTGAGTGTACTTAAAGCAGGGTATGCCTATCTATATCTATATAGAAAGTTCAGAGATGTGAACCTGTTCCCTATTATATACACTAATATATGGTATATAAGATATTCTATAATGTATATATATTGTATATAATATATATATTGTATATAATATATACATAGTATATATATATATATTTTCTATAATATATATTTTGTGTGTATATATACACACATATACACACATATACACACATATATGTGTAGGGAACAGGTTCACATCTAGGAAGTTTCTATAACAGGAAGCTTCTAGATCACGTCTAATAGGCAGAAAGTGCATGCGCAGATCAGCAGACCAAAAGTTTATTGCACACCCGCTAGATAAGCGACCCACCCAGCCACCATCCCCCATCCCGCACCCCGCACATTCACACCCCCTCCTTACCTTACACACAAATGCCACTATTTCGGCAGTATAGAGCGCAGGAGCCATGATGCACACACTTGCGAGAGGGCCTGGACAATTTCCGGAAACGTGTGCACGCACCAAAAGTTTCGTTTCCGGTTTCATGTATAAATGTGAGAACGCGGGTTTGTATATTAGCGAATTCGCGAACAATAGTCAACATACACAACCATTAAGCATATTTAACTTACAAAAAGAAATACAAATACATACATTTGTGGACACCAGAAAACTTTATTTAGACACATGAAGACATTTGAAAAAAAGATTGGAAACATGCTGTTTATTACACAAATACACAGCTCAAACATTTCACATGACATATTTTTGGCACAGTCTCCACAGTATCCCATTGAAGCCACAGATTTGTATTTTTCAAACAAAAACAACCTTTGTACAACATTTAGACCATATACATCGACAAAGAGCCCATAATCAACAGATGCATGTGCAGATTGACAGAACAATACACTATTATGTTAACAGCAATAAATACTTACAGAGAGTCAACACACAACACAGCCAAATCTCACCTCCATAAATAACAAAGGCCCACAAATGTTAACCATAAAGCATGTGACACACAAATATATTGGACCTCTTCGTAGGTCAAATCTTTCCTGATGTCTGAGTGAGCTATATATAATCAAAGCAAACACACACCCAGAATGGTAACGCCCAGTCAAAAAATTAACTGTGTGTGTCCTGTGTGTTTTGGAGCATGCTCAGTTGCCAAAACAAGGGAAATAGAAATGAGGAGGAGGAGAGAGACCTAAACAGCCCAAATCCATGAATGTATGTATGTAGGTGTGTATATATGTGAATTGATAAAATTCTCTCTTCAAGTTTGCTAGTCATTATTTAGAATGTTTAGATACAGGAATACATACATATATATATACAATTACATGAGAGAGCGAGAGAGAGAGAAATATATATTTAGAGAAACAATTGAAACACACCTTTTGGGATTTGGGAAGTGAGATTGTGACGATTGACCAGATATGTAAGCCAACAATCTGACTCATCACTCATGAACATCCCTAAATTTGGCGTGGCAATTATATCAGGCGTTCTTATGGGCGTTTTCACAGGCGTTTTGACATGCATTTTTTGGGCAGGCATTGTTATATGAAATCACCTAAAAAAGCCCCAAAAACAGACCACAAACACGTACATGTGAACGTAGCCCATTTGGGGGCGTTTGAGGGGGATTTGTACAGCTCAAGGATCAACTCCCAAAACAGGCAAAAAATCCAATCCTATTCAGTTCAATGGCCCCTGTTCCCATGTGAGCATTTTGCCGGCATGAGGAAAACACCCAACGCTCACTGAGAAATAGCTCAATGATTAGGGAGTCTGCCTTCCTGCTGTAGGTTTGTAAGTTCAAATCCGGAAGGAGCCCTCTGTATGGGCAACACTTGGATATCTCCAATCCTCCAAATGTTGACATCATTAATTTTGTTCATGTTTGAAAAAGGCATGTGTATCAGCAAACTTTTAATCTAAAGACATGAACAAAATACAAAAGATGCCAGTCAATATGTAGCAATATTGTGAGCTAAAGCTCTATTTGTTTGTTGGGCATACTTTGCTAATTAGCCAAGTATGAGGGATATATATATATATACCTTCAGTTAAATGTGTAGTAAAATGGTAACACTTGGCCATACCCATATGGAAGAAAATGTAGTATTTGCAATATATTTCGAAAAAAATTCTTTTGAAACACATAAAATATTGTCAAAATTGTGACATTTCCTTGATATGTGTGAAATGCTAATAATCTTTCTTTGAAATATGTTTTCCATCTATTTTTGTTCTATCTGACGACCCGTTCCCCAATGTAATATTTTGTGGGTTTTTTCCGATAATGTGGAGGTTCTATATAAACATTGTAGATTTGACTGTTATGATTTCTGAGTTAGCAGGAAAGGTGTATGGAATGTGATGGTGTTTACTAAGGGATCCCTTGTTGGAAGTGTGCATGTTTTTCCAATTCCGCCAGTTTTTGCCATTTTCTATGGGCGAGACAGCGGATTTCCAAGCGGTATTCAAAAAAAAATTGGCCCAAAATCGCGCTGGCGAAATTTTTTGAGCCTATTTGGCGTTGCGCATGCGCACATTCGCGCGTTCGCAGCTCGGGGCTGGAGGAGCTGTTTAACCTTTCTACACTTTCGCAGATATCTCTCTTTCTAAGTCAGTTTTTGACATTTTTTAAACGCAAGTCATCTCCAAATTGACTTCCACACCTTCCACAGTGATTTGGGATTTTTGGGGGTACAGGGGAAAATTTGGCTAAACTTTAGTCGAGCTTTTAGCTGGCGTGGTTTTAAGTCGCGCTCTGACCATATTGCATCTTAATGAATCTCACACTAGGCGCTATTTTCCGCCCGCCGTTCTTTGAATACCAATTTCAGACTTAAACAATCGCCGGTTCGCAAAATCCCGCCGAAACGCCAATTCGCCGTACTATGAATCAGGCCCACAGTATCTTAAAGTGCATCTAACCTAAAAAAAAATATATATGTATTTATCATTAACTCTAATAGTTTTATTGCTACCGTTTATTCCTACTTTCCTCTTTTTACCTTGCAATCCTGCTGTGGAATACACCTGATGTGCCAACACACAGAACATTAGCATACAGCTAGAGTCCACAGTGAAGCATGCCAGATTGAGTCACATACAACTTCCACATCACCCACGGCCTCACTGATTGGCAACAGATCCTGGAGGATGTACTGTGTGCATGCCTTGCTTCAAGCTAATCTACCATTCATAGCCAAGAGAAGTGCAACTATGTGCATTGCTGGGAAAAGGTCCTTTAGCACTCATAATGCGAAAAGGTAAAATAGTCTAAAAAAAATTTGAGCTCAAACCTTTTTAATTTCCCTTCAAAGGAAACTGACTGAAAAAAAATATAAAGGCTGCCATTGCTTACCTTCTGAAAATACTAATAGTTTCTGGCTTCAGCCAATCGGCTTCAGCCACTGATCAGTGTATTCTGACAACGGAGAGTACCGCTATGGGTATAAAATATACCTGCAGAAGGCTTTACTCCTTCCACCTCATTTTTGTGGATGGAGGAATCCGTTCTTTCTTTTTATTCAGCCCTCTGGCTGAACAAAAGAAAAAAAAAAGTCACCTATGGCTAGTTTTATGCAGACTCGTCGAGCGTTTTGATCTGCATAACAACTAGGCAACTATCGTCTTCAAAAGGAGAGTTCACCAATGACAGCCTGTATATTTATACCTACAGGTTTCCTTGAATCATTGCATGACCCAGTTTACCCTAAAAGTTTCTGTGCTTCTCTTGCAAAATGTGATGATAAGCTTACTGAGTAAGATCTTTAGTATACCCTGAAAAAAGTTGGTGAGTCTATATGGAGGTATTATCCATTGCATCCATCGTCCATTTGCAAGTCTGCTGAATATTTGTGATACCATTGCCTAAAGAGCTGTTAACTATATAATTCTTAGCTTTTTCTTTTTATAGTTCTTGCTACATCTCATGTACATTAACTTCCTCTTTGTGCTTATGGGCGGAGGTTGAATTTGTTTAGTGTTACTTGGAACCACTTAATTTAGTAACTCATGTAAACTGCTGTTCCAGGTTCTCACCCCCCCACCCTTCCCCACCATAGGCAGCCTATCAATGACGTGCGAGCGTTATGTGCTTCATTGCTGTTGTGACGCCTCTGTGGTTACCATCATTTTCCACTTCCCCTAATCAGGCGGCTTCTGTGAGTTTCAGTTTTTGCTTCCACTGCTGCTGGGTATTAATTAGTCAAACCAGGAGTTCAGTGGTTTACTGCACTTTGTGGTATATGTTCAACAAATAAAGAAAGAATTGGAAAGAAGGAATTTCTTTCACCTTTTTTCATGTTCACCTCATACAGTAATAATAACCATTGCACTAATTACTTAACTAATCTGCAGCATGCAATACTGAATTATTCAGAAATCCTGTGCCTTCTAAACACCTTTGGGAGCAAACAGCAATCGCATTGTCTTCCGAAAGATAATTATGTCATCTGCTATGCACACAGCAGGACTAGAGATCTGAACAGCAGCCAGGTTTATATTCTTCATGCAAAAAACTAAAGGCATATTTAGATACAAGATATTAGTCTCTTAATTTGGCATTTTTGGTCAGAGTGGGTGACAAATCAATGTCTATAGGGCAGTCCATCAGCCCTGAATGAGTGCTTTTAGGGGGAATGAAATCAGGCATTATAAAAAAAAAAAAAAACTTCGCCCCATTGCTACTGTTTTCTTTAGGGACTGTCTGTGTTCTCAATTGCCCTAAACAGGAGCGCTTCTTTGACTGAACCTGTTTGGAGACAAAGTGGCCCTGGAGACACTGTGAGATGACAGGACCATGCATTCACATCCAACCATTCAACTGTATGGCCATCTTAAAGCGAACCTATCAGAGCTGGTGTATGAAAGCTGCCATTGCTACTTGATTTTAAAGGTGCCAGTTCTGGGTTGTTATCCTAAACCTGGCTTTACTAGTGACGGTGGTGTGTATCTGAAATGCTAACAGAAAGTTCAAAATGACTGAAATTGAGATGAGATGAGATGAGACGAGGCCTGTCTAATTGTGTATGAAGTAAAGCCAACACATTTTAAAGGTCACAAACATCCAATCTTCAAGGCTACAAGTGGTGAAAATATATGTAAAAGAAAATAAACTTGGCTCATAGGATTTGGTGAAACAAAAGAAGGCCATACCAGCGTATCGCTACCCCATGAGAGCCGCTTAACAGATTTGTACTCCACTGGTAGCCCTGACCTTGCAAGCCCTCCGACACCTCTGACACCCTGCGTTCAGACATTCTTACTGTGACCAAAGACACTTTGAGACACACAGAGTCTAAGGAAACAGATAAATCTTGTTTACTGAGCTTTCAAGAGCATTAGAATTTAGCAGCATAAACTTGCAGGAAATGTACTATGAAAAATAATCCTGATGGCAGAAAAACTGTCAAAAAGAACAATAACTGCTTGCAGTATGTATGTATGTATGTATGTATGTATGTATGATAATGAGAAAAGATGCGCGAACCAATATGAAAGTGTAAAAGCAGCACTGTGATGAAGTGAATGTGCGAAAAAAATGTAACTGAAAGTTACAAAAGTGCGCTATTACTAAACAATAAAACAATAAACATTGTCCATATGTGGAAAAATCCAAAAAACAATGCAAAAAACAATAATAATAATTGTTTTTTGCAATGTTTTTTGGATTTTTTCACATATGGACAATGTTTATAGTTTTATTGTTTAGTAATAGCGCACTTTTGTAACTTTCAGTTACCGTATATACTCGAGTATAAGCCGACCCGAGTATAAGCCGAGGCCCCTACTTTTACCACAAAAAGATGGGAAAAATCATTGACTCGAGTATAAGCCTAGGGTGAGAATGCAGGGCGGCGGGCATGGTACAGGAGAATGCAGGGTGACTGGCATGGTGCAGGAGAATGCAGGGTACTGGCATGGTGCAGGAGAATGCAGGGTACTGGCATGGTACAGGAGAATGCAGGGTACTGGCATGGTGCAGGAGAATGCAGGGTACTGGCATGGTGCAGGAGAATGCAGGGTACTGGCATGGTACAGGAGAATGCAGGGTACTGGCATGGTACAGGATAATGCAGGGTACTGGCATGGTGCAGGAGAATGCAGGGTACTGGCATGGTACAGGAGAATGCAGGGTACTGGCATGGTGCAGGAGAATGCAGGGTACTGGCATGGTGCAGGAGAATGCAGGGTACTGGCATGGTGCAGGAGAATGCAAGGTACTGGCATGGTGCAGGAGAATGCAGGGTACTGGCATGGTACATTAGAATGCAGGGTGACTGGCATGGTTCAAGAGGATCTGGGGTTGTGGGCATACTACAGGAGATGCAGTGCTGTGGGCATGGTACAGGTGGACCATGCCCGCAGCACTGCATCCCTTGTAGTGTGCCCGCAGCCCTGCATAATGGCAGGTAGTGAAGCTGTTTCACTTACCTGTTCCAGGTATAATTTCGGCTATTACCGGCCTCTCCCGAGCGGCGGTGGCGCGTGCGCGGTGACATGTATGCGACGGGCGGCGCCATTTTTAAAGCTTAAGCCCGTCGGAGCGGCCAGGGAATTTTTTTTTTTTTCCTTGACTCGAGTATAAGCCGAGGGGGACGTTTTCAGCACAAAAAAATGTGCTGAAAAACTCGGCTTATACTCTAGTATATACGGTACATTTTTTTCACACGTGTATGTATGTATGTATGTATGTGTGTGTGTGTGTGTGTGTGTATATATATATATTTACATACAGATGCATCTCATGAAATTAGAAATTATATCAAAAAGGTAATTTATTTCAGTAATTCAATTTAAATAGTGAAACATATATTTTATATACAGTATCTTACAGACGTGAGTACACCCCTCACATTTTTGTAAATATTTTATTATATCTTTTCATGTGAAAACACTAAAGAAATTACACTTTGTAAAGTTGTGGCTGTTCAGCTTGTATAACAGTGTAAATTTGCTGTCCCCTCAAAATAACTCAACACACAGCCATTAATGTCTAAACCGCTGGTAACAGTCAGTGATGATTTGGGTAGCCATGTCATCTGCTGGTGTTGGTCCACTGTGTTTTACCAAGACCAAACTCAGCACAGCCCTCTACCAGCAAATTCTAGAGCACTTTATGTTTCCCTCTGCTGACCAGCTTTATGGAGATTCTGATTTATTTTTTAGTAGGACGTAGCACCTGCCCACACTGCCAAAAGTACCAATACCTGGTTTAATGATCAAGGTATCACTGTGCTTGATTAGCCAGCAAACTCACCTGACCTCACCTGACCTAAACCCCGTAGAGAATCTGTGGGGTAGGGTAGAAAGGAAGGCGAGAGACAACAGACCCAACAATGCAGAATGAGCTGAAGGCCGCTATCAAAGTAACCTGGGCTTCCATACCACCTCAGCAGTGCCACAGGCTGATTGCCTCCATGCCACGCAGCATTGATGCAGTAATTCAAGCAAAAGGAGCCCTGACCACATACTATACTGTATATCAGGGATGGGGAACCTATGGCCCGGGGGCCATATGCAGCCCTCTAAGTAATTTGGTCCGGCCCCCCGTGCAGCTGAGTCTGTGTCTCTACGCTGATCTGTCAGAACGAAGCCGATGTTTCCTGTGCAGTTCCGATTCCGTTCTGACAGTCTGAGTAAGTCACAGGCGGAGTGATATCAAATGCACTCTGCCTGTTACCAATACAGGAAAAATCGACTCTTCCTTCAGCGTGGCACCGCTGCTAGCCAGCATTTCCCGCCAGCAGCACACAGCAGTACCAGCCAGAGCAAGCAGTACCAGCAAGAACCTGCAGTACCCACAGCAGTACCAGCCAGAACCATCAGTACCAGCCAGAACCAGCAGTACCCACAGCAGTACCAGCCAGAACCAGCAGTACTCACAGCAGTACCACCCAGAGCCAGCAGTACCAGCCAGAGCCAGCAGTACCAGCCAGAGCCAGAAGTACTCACAGATGTATCAGCCAGAGCCAGCAGTACCAGCCATAGCCAGCAGTACTCACAGCAGTACCAGCGAGAAACAGCAGTACTCACAGCAGTACCAGCCAGAACCAGCAGTACCCACAGTAGTACCAGCCAGAACCAGCAGTACCCACAGCAGTACTCACAACAGGACCAGCCAAAACCAGCAGTACCAGCCAGATCCAGATGTATCCACAGAAGTACCAGCCTGAGCCAGCAGTACCCACAGCAATACCAGCCAGCAGTACCCACAGCAGTACCAGCCAGCAGTATCAGCCTGAGCCAGCAGTACCCACAACACAGTACCAGCCTGAGCCAGCAGTACCTACAGCACAGTACCAGCCTGAGTCAGCAGTACCCTCAGCAGTACCAGCCTAAGTCAGCAGTACCCTTAGCAGTACCAGCCTGAGCCAGCAGTACCCACAGCTGTACCAGCCAGAAGTACCCACAGCACAGTACAAGCCAGCAGTACCAGCCAGCTGTACCCACCAGCAGTACCAGCCAGCTGTACCCATCAGCAGTACCAGCCAGCTGTACCCACCAGCAGTTATTTTCAAAACTTACCACCACAAAGAGTCGACTGTGCTCCAGACTGACCGACGCAAATCTGGAAAACCAGTTGCAAGTAGAAACATCATCAATACCAGCTAACATCACACACCTCACCAAAGAGAAGCAGTTGCAGCCATCACATTAGGGGTGAGTTAATTAAATTTTTGACCAAATATAACAGGCACATTTTTAAGTTGATAATTTTGTACGGCCCCCAAATGATTTTATAAATACCCAAATGGCCCTTGGCAGAAAAACGGTTCCCCACCCCTGCTGTATATGGACATCATTTTCAGCAAGCCAACATTTTTGTATTGAAAGTCCTTTCTTTTTAATTGGTCTGATGTAATATTCAAATTTTCTGAGATACCGAATTTTGGGGTTTCACTAGCTGTAAAGCCATAATCTTCAAAATTAAAAGACAGAAATGCGTGAAATATATCATATAATATATATATGAGTTTCACTTTTTGAATTTAATTACTGAAATAAATTAACTTTTTGATTATATTTTAATTTTATTAAATGCACCTGTATATGGTGACCACTTACACAAAATAAACAGATTCTATCTAGATTGAGATCTCTGAATGCAGGCCAAGAAGGGCAGGGGAATGACCCTTTTTTATGTCAGACCACTCCCTTCTATACCCCAACACCACAGTCCCAAGAACCGTATGGATACTGTATTCAATTCAGTATCCATACGGTTTAAAACAATTGTTTAAAACAATATGACCCTTAATTGTGTAAACTTACTCTTTCAGTGTGTAGAGACCTGAGTATAAACTTAGGCCGTTATGGCATCAATGGCACTTATTGCCTGTGGGGGAAGATATGTTTTAGTCTCTCAAAAGGAGGGAGACTATGTCTTGTGTCTTCAGCTGGCTCTTTAGTGATGCACTTGAAGTGGCTTGACAATCAGGAAGAGCTAAAATAGTCTTACAGTGTCTGGGTGAGCAGGGTGGACACTGTCTGCTCAGTTGAAAGTAAGTATAACACAAGGTTCTTCAGGGAAACAGCTATAGTGCCTGCATGCAGTGTCCTTTGTTAAAGAAATTGGCCAGGTGCCAGCTCACCAATCCCAGCAATTTTCTGTGATGAGAAGTGGTGTGTACACTCCACAGCAGGCCTCCGCAGAACCTCTTTTAAGGGATGGCCCCCTACATTGTGTCACGCTGCACTGCTGCCCAGCAGGATCTGGCATGAATGTGACGGGAGCAGCTTCCAGGCTGCCGCTGGATGACCAGAAGTAGCTGGAAGTGGATGCTTCTGTACACACGCGTGATGTCTCTCTCTCGGTAACACAGGCCACGACTTGGCCACAGCGGGGTCTAAAAATGAGACTCTTGCTTACATATCCAGGCTGGGGACCCAAGTGAGCGAGCCCAGGCTTTTTATTACCTCTACAAGCATTTTCCTCTCCCTCTTCAGCTGGCTGGTACTTGTAGTCCATTACAGTCTGACTGGAATGCAAACCCTGGTTCCTTGGACTACAGATCCCAAGATGATTTGTTTCACTCTATGGTATTATTATTATTATTATTCACCCTGCTGGCAGGATGTGATAACGGAGTCTAAGCTGAGCACTAGAGAGGAACAGTCTCACTACAGTAAGTGCTGTAAAGTGTCTCCTGATAAGGTAGCTCCTGGCTACACAAGTGATATTGTTTCTACATAAAAGCTTTAAAGTAAAGCCCCATTCACATAGGGGTGACGCTACTTCGCACCGCGACCTCCGAGGTCGCGGTGCGAGCAGCGCGCCGCGACCTCGGAGCGGCCGCCACGGACTTCATAACATTGAAGTCTATGGCGGTCGCCTCCTGGTCGCCCCAAAGAAGCTCCGGACCCTTTTTCGAAGTCGGAGCGACTTGTGTCGCTCCTATTAGAACGGGTCCGCAGCTTCCCTATGGGAGGCGACCTGTGAGGCGACCAGGTCGCCTCACAGGTCGCCTCAGTGTGAACCGGGACTCACATTAAATCTTCGGTTTATTTTTATTAAAATAATAAACATGCTTTACTTACCTACTCTATGTAATGGTTTTTAGGGTCACCCACCAGCTCCTCCTATATATGTATATCTAGTTATGATGGATTGGTTTAAAAATGTTTCATAAGCAGAAATGACCATAATTAATTAAACAAAAATGAATTACTAGCTAGCCATTTAAGGCTGGTACACACTATAAGAAAATCTGGCGAACAATTGTCCAGTTTTCCTTGATGTTTCACAGCAAGTCAGAACTGAGGAAGCCAATAATGTACGAAAATTCTTGTACGACAACATTTTTTTTTTTTTTTGTTTATTGTTTCTGATTATGCGCAGTCTTTTGTACCTGTTTTATCTTGTACAAAAATCGTACACAATCGGTACACAATGAACGAAAATTATTTATTTTGTTTAAGTACAAGAAACATTTTTTTGTTTGTTCCTTCGGAAATTTTTGTTTGCAAAGTCAGAATTGGATGCAGAAAGTTGTGGACACATTATATGAAAATCGAACGATTGTGCCTGGTACGCAATTTTTCTTCCGATTTTCCCATAGCGTGTACCCCCCTTTACTGACCTGGAATAAGCAAGCAGGATAGGAACCTAGACTTTAGCAAACACAATGCTTGCTGCAGGTTGGTGTACTGACTAGGTAGAGAAGCCAGGATCAGGACCCTGCAGCTTTAAAACAAAGCCGTAATGGCAGCTCCAATGTTACTATCTTTACAGATTTATTTTGAAGTAGGCTGACAATGTGGACCAACGGTAGGGGTTTGGCTGCCATGCTGATTCCATTGCTTCCATCCTTGGAGTTAGTGATGTGCTACAAATATGAAGCTGCATTTGGTGGCTGGCAGGAAAAGGCACATTGGGCGTGGTAAATATTCATGTGATGTGCGTCATGACATCATTGTGTGGACTGATCTTTCCCGCCACCCGAGGCTTTACTGGGCAGCCACCCCCGAAACTGCACATGCGCAGTACAGAGCCAGCGAGAAGCTGGAATTTTTTACTGGCCTCATCTCCTACAAACGGTCCATAATTTCACAACCGGTTGGCAAGACTAATTGGGTGTCATCATCTCGTATCTGAATATGCCCTCACCAACAAACTATGGGCTCACCTCCTTTCTGTCTCTTTATAAAAATAATCCTTTTAAACAGAAAATAAATTCAATTCTATTACTATTCTATATAGTATACTGTACTATTCCATACATATTAAATAGAACAACATATACATTTACCAATGGAATACACAGAGGTGGAATCTGTGTGCTGTAGGTCATAGCACACAGTGACTATTTATGTTCCTCCTGCTCAGCTACTTACAAGTAATGAATTTCTTAGTGTGGAGAAGCCAGACGGTACAGACAAATCCTATATTTGAGTGCAAAAAGCAAATTTATTGTTATTTTATGGTCCTGAAACTAAATAAGAAGCACAAAGTCCATAACCATGCAAGACAATCCACTCAAAATAGGACTCTGTGTTGACAAGTGGATTAAAATAGCAGCCTTGTATTATCGCAAGTCAGACAGTAGAAAGAACACGTGTGCATAATATTGTCATTAGTCATGGTTTAAAGGTAGAATCCGTGAAAGCACTACATAGGTGTGGACTCTGCAAACATGTTATGTATCAGTATTTCCCCGACTACAGTGCTAAAAGTTCTCAATGAAACATTTCTCATTAATGATCTCCTCCATACCAAAGCAAATAGAGGATTTAGAAACTCAGCAATCAATAGTAATTGAAAATGTACACATACAAATTTCCATAATTTAGCTACAGTAAAGTAACCTGCTAACATGAAAAGCCAAAGTTACTTGCCCTGTATATTTCTGCATAGACTTTGTTTATGTGGTAGAAATATTGGGAAAGCCAACTTGACAAGGAAAGGGTGGTGGGTGCTCTTGAGCAAATTTCATAATCAATGGCAATAAGGCCACTATTATGACTGTTCTTTATAAAGACAAACCTTATAGTGTAAATTCCACTTTTTTAGCCAAATTGGGATAACACTTACTTTATATTTGTAACATGTCCCTATTCACATAGTATGGCTTACCTTTTTCAGATACTCCTTTCTTGAAACTCCGGCAAGGAAAATTTTTTCTTAGTTTTCTTTTTGAACACCGTCTTTCCCAATAAAAGGATAAAGGGGTTGTAAAGTCAGAAGGTTTTTTATCTTAATGCATTCTATGCATTAGGATGAAAAGCCTTCTGTGTGCAGCAGCCCTCCTCAGCCCCCCTAATACTTACCTGAGCCCCCTCTTTATCCAGCAATGTCCATCTCCTGATTGGCTGAGACTCAACATTGGCTCCCGCTGCTGTCAATCAAAACTCAGTTAGCCAATCAGGAGAGAGAGGGCAGAGGGCCAAATGGAAGCTCCGTGTCTAAATGGATACACAGAGCTGCAGCTCGGCTCAGGTGCCCCCATAGCAAGCTACTTGCTGTGGGGGCACTCAACAGGAGGGAGGGGCCAGGAGCTCCAGCCAGGGACTCAAGAAGAGGAGGATCTGGGCTGCCCTGAGCAAAACCACTGCACAGAGGAGGTAAGTATAATATGTTTGTTATCTGTTTAGAAACAAAAACGAGACTTTACTATCACTTCAAAGATTTAGAAGCTACTTTACCGAACTGTATGTAAATGAGGGATGGTGCAGCATGTTCCCAGTCTGTGTGGGCACAGAAAAACTGTGAGATTGTTCAGAAAAGCTTGCAGTCTGCCATGACACCTTCAGCTAAGAAATATCTAAGGGTGGTATAGCAGTGGCTGACAAGCGTTTAGAAGGGCTTTTTTTGTGGCAATAACTGCAATTTTATATTGTGGGACCATGCCACACCTGCAAACCATGCATTTAGCTTGTGGTAGCGGTGCGGCCCCATTGATCTCAACGGACATGTTTGATAGGTGGTTTCGTCTGTCAAACTCTAAAGCCCTAATTAAAAAAATCCTTGGCCACGGCATGTGTACAGCCCTGTCTGGCTGTAATGTTAGGATTCAGGTGGGCGCCTTGGGGATAGAAAAATCGCAGCTCAGCCACCTATTTTTAACTGCCTCTCAAATTCTTGCATGAAAGAGCTCTAAAAGATAAGAAATATAAATAAGAATTTGGGTATGCTGTGTGAAGGGAAACATAACAAAGTTGAGGTTTTCTCAAATTTGATTCTAAGAAACGGATTAGGACTATTTTAGGCTCTGGGTACAAGTGATAGACAGGCTAAGTTTTATTTTTTCTTTAATGCTTCCTTGCTGCTTATGTTTTACCTGACAGTGAACATAAATAAAGCTTATTGCGGCCAGTTTAAAACTAAAACTGCTGTATGGGCTGTGTGTTACATGGACATAAAACCACCTTTGGAGGCTATCTATTCCAAGACAGGGTTGAAACAAGGCTACTGTCATCTAAAGGGATGCAGACCCTGTCACTTTCCGCAGAGTCCTGCAGGTGCAGCAGCTGCTTGATAATTATGAAACCACTTCCATTACACTCACTTAGCACATGGACTGGTTATTGCTGGTCTAAAGGCATCTGCAGATGCTACAGTACATAGGAGCACTTCAGAGCTGGGTCTAATTTTTGGACTAGAGACTCCTTAAACACAACCGCAAGGTGACGTGTCTTGTCAGCTGCATTAACCACTTCAGCCCCGGAGGGATTTGCCCCCTAATGACCATGCCATTTTTTGCGATTCGGCACTGCGTTACTTTAACGGAAAATTGTGTGGTCGTGCAATGCTGTACCCAAATAAAATTGATGTCCTTTTCTTCCCCACACATAGAGCTTTCTTTTGGTGGTATTTTATCACCTCTGAGGTTTTTAGATTTTGCGCTATACAAAAAAACGCCATATTTTTTACTTTCTGCTATGAAACATTCCCATTAAAAATATTTAAAAAATTTAATTTTTTTTATCAGTTTAAGCCAATTTGTATTCTGCTACATATTTTTGGTAAAAGAAATCCCAAAAAGCGTATTTTAATTGGTTTTCGCAAAAGTTATAGTGTTTACAAACTACAGGATATATTATTTGACTTTTTATTTATTTTTATTTTTTTTTATTAGTAATGGCGACGATCTTAGATTTTTAGAGGGACTGCGACATTGCGGCGGACAGATTGGACCCCTAACTGACATTTTTGACACTTTTTGGGGACCAGTGACACTAATGAAGTAATCAGTGCTAAATAATATGCACTGTTACTGTATAAATGACATTGGCAGGGAAGGGGTTAATACTGGGGTGATCAAAGGGGTTAAATATATGCCTCTGTGCTTACTCACTGTGTGTGTGTGTGGGGGGGTTCTGTGACAGGCACAGACAGATCGCAGTTTCAGCTTAGCTGAAACTGCTGATCTGTCTGCCTGTCTGAGAGAAGATCCACCTGCTTTGTTTACATAAGCAGACGGGTCTTCTCTCCGTTTCCCGGACGATCGTGGGAGGAAGGCGGCGATGGCTGCCTCTCCTCCCGTGGCCCGCCTCCCGCTGTGTCTAAACACGGTCAAACACGCGCACGCCGCCGAAACGACATGCACTCCAGTCACGTAGCACTATGTGACTGGATGCAGCCGAGCCGCAGTAAAAAGCCACCGGGCGGTCGGCAAGTGGTTAATGATGCATCCACCATCGGAGAAGACCGCAGCAGGTTGTACTTTAGCTTTTTCAGGGTATACAGTTTTGACAACCAGTTTATACAGCCATTTTTCTCTGGCTCCTTCCAATCTTGCTGGATTAACTCCTCCAGATGGGAAATTAGTACTTTCTAACCTTGTGGAGAATTTCCTCCACTTCACTCCAGGCCATTGCATCCTTAACTGCACTTGCAAAAGGCTCTATTGGGCAACCGTCAAAGCCTGTGGCCCCTTTAATGTCTTCTTCTTCCGACAAGCTTTCCAAATTGGGCACCACCTACTGGCTCTGATTGGAAGTACTAGGCAATTCAGCCACCAACTAGGAAGTACAGGCTTCATGTATCAACTCCTTGGCTGATTCTTTAATCAAGGCTGCTACTTTGCAGACATCCCCTTCTTTGTCAGTTGTCGCTTCCACAAAGCGGAACTTGACATTTTAGCTTGTCAGGCAAAGACTTTCCACCAGAAACGCCGCAACCATTAGGGCTGGTAACCTGCAGTGTTTGTAAACGGGGAGCAATAATAATGAAGGGCGAGATGATGACCTTGATCAACGTTGCCTGGATGTCTGTGCCTAAATGGTAAATGTTCTGGCTTTTCGAAAGCTCCCTCCATCTTGAGCTCACCAGTGGTGGTATATAAATAAGTTCAAATAAAGTGCATGGTGCAAGGACCTTGGGAATAAATGTTAAAAAAATAATATAAACGTAAGTCTCTTCACTGTGATATAGTGTAGTAACAGTGCTTGTGCTACGCCAAGTGCTGAGTTCTGGTGACGATAACTTAATCCAAGGTATATGTGCAGATGGACATTACCAGGTAACTCCAAAAATAGAAAGTGAAGGTGATGGACTGTGAGGGGACCTCCTAACAGTGTAGTTGGCCTGTCACCTGTCACTTTCTTGTGTAAAAGCCTATAGGTCAGTGATGGCGAACCTTGGCACCCCAGATGTTTTGGAACTACATTTCCCATGATGCTCAGGCACTCTGCAGTGTAGGTAAGCATCATGGAAAATGTAGTTCCAAAACATCTGTGGTGCCAAGGTTTGCCATCACTGCTATAGGTAGATTTGGCTGAAGGGTTCCAGGGATGGGTCCCTCTCCTGGTTCCTGGCACTGGTCTATCTTCTGATAAAGAAAGGGGGTGTGGGGAATCGCTCCAAAGGTCCCAGGGTCCTGTGGATAAGGTCTCCTATGATCCTAGGACAGGGAGTTCCGCTACTCCTGGCAGTACTCTCCTGGCAGTATTCTCAGAGATGGGGTACAAACAAGGAGCCTCTCATAGTGTAATATGTCAGCAACATTTATTTAAAAAATTAGCAATAACTCACATTTAAAATCACTGTCAGCAGTAAGGTAAAACAAATGGAGGTAATGTGCGTCTCTTCCTCATACGTCACTTCCGGGGGTCCTACACGTTGCGTCACATGACCTTGTGACTTCTTCATCACGTAGGACCCCCGGAAGTGAGCTCTCGCTGTAGAAGGGAAGGCCCCTCGGTCTCTCCCTGAAGGCTCATGGTGATCACAAAGTGAGTGGATGCTCCAGTCTCACTGTGGCAGGGGTGTAGGTGCTGTGATGTTGGGAGTGCTGCGATGCTCCTGGCTATCCTCACTCCCAGCTGTTATGGGCTTGTAAGATTCTGGTACCTCCGGTACCCTTAATCACCACTTTCCTCTGTAATGCATCCCACCTTTCTCTTCAGGTGGTACGCATATACCTTTAAGAACGATGATGTCACTGCTGAGCGCCGCAGAGCGGCTATTTCAACATTGTTCGTTCAACCTGCCTTGTTACCCACATGCTTTCAAGCCTGTCTCTCGATCGGAATCTCCAGCCATTCCCTTTACCTGGAGCAGACCGGAACCTCGCTACTGATCCCTGTATCTCGCTACCGGATCATTCCTCATCTACTGGACCTCTCTAAACTACTAACATTACAAGTGATAAGTACCCCGCAGGGGAACCCTCCATAACCTTATTGCACTATCTACCTATGCACATTAAGGACTGTTACTACCTATCTATACTATCCTATCATCTGCACTGTTACATAGATTGCTAGCTCTTCAGCCTACTACCATCTATCATCTGCACTGCTGCATAGATTGCTGGCTCTCCTGTCTACTACTATCTATCCTTGCACTGGGTTAGTCTATCCTGTATTTGTCATCTGCTGTCCTCACCACCTGTTAGCATACTCGATACTAACCTATCTGCATTCCTAATACCATCTTGAACTCTCCTATACAAACCCTATCAAGTGATTACCATCCTTGTCACTGTTCACACCTGTCCCTTCAGCACATCACCTTCATACTATCATATACATACTATCACTCCAGGAACATCTCATTGAGTGTGTATATATCTGTATGTTGAAGCTGACAGGCCCACGGTGATGAGTCCTGGAGAGTTGGATCTGGTATTCAACACATCTCTACATGACTACTGAGTGGAGATTTTGCAGCTGCAAATCCAGCCTATACTAAAAACGCAGGAGCGTTACAGGGCTCCAGCTGGCAGGCAAAAATTCAGACAGAGATGCTTTCTAACTCCCTGATTTTGAGGGACTGTCCCTTATTTAGAAAACAAAGTTCCTCCGTCCCTCTTCTCTCCTCATGAGTCCCTTATTTTGGTCTGATCTACAGTCAGGTCCATAAATATTGGGATCTCGACACAATTCTAATCTTTTTGGCTCAATACACCACCACAATGGATTTGAAATTAAACAAACAATGTGATGATTTGAAATTAAACAAACGATGTGCTTTAACTGCAGACTTTCAGCTTTAATTTGAGGGTATTTATATCCAAATCAGATGAACGGTGTAGGAATTACAACAGTTTGTATATGTGCCTCCCACTTTTTAAGGGACCAAAAGTAATGGGACAGATTAAAAATCATAAATAAAACTTTCACTTTTTAATACTTGGTTGCAAATCCCTTGCAGTCAATTACAGCCTGAAGTCTGGAACGCATAGACATCGCCAGACGCTGGGTTTTATCCCTGGTGTTTCTCTGCCAGGCCTCTACTGCAACTGTCTTCAGTTCCTGCTTGTTCTTGGGGCATTTTCCCTTCAGTTTTGTCTTCAGCAAGTGAAATGCATGCTCAATCGGATTCAGGTCAAGTGATTGACTTGGCCATTGCATAACATTCCACTTCTTTCCCTTAAAAAACTCTTTGGTTGCTTTTGCAGTATGCTTCGGGTCATTGTCCATCTGCACTGTGAAGCGCCATCCAATGAGTTCTGAAGCATTTGGCTGAATATGAGCAGATAATATTGCCCGAAAAACTTCAGAATTCATCCTGCTGCTTTTGTCAGCAGTCACATCATCAATAAATACAAGAGAACCAGTTCCATTGGCAGCCATACATGCCCACGCCATGACACTACCACCACCATGCTTCACTGATGAGGTGGTATGCTTTGGATCATGAGCAGTTCCTTTCCTTCTCCATACTCTTCTCTTCCCATCACTCTGGTACAAGTTGATCTTGGTCTCATCTGTCCATAGGATGTTGTTCCAGAACTGTAAAGGCTTTTTTAGATGTTGTTTGGCAAACTCTAATCTGGCCTTCCTGTTTTTGAGGCTCACCAATGGTTTACATCTTGTGGTGAACCCTCTGTATTCACTCTGGTGAAGTCTTCTCTTGATTGTTGACTTTGACACACATACACCTACCTCCTGGAGAGTGTTCTTGATCTGGCCAATTGTTGTGAAGGGTGTTTTCTTCACCAGGGAAAGAATTATTCGGTCATCCACCACAGTTGTTTTCCGTGGTCTTCCGGTTCTTTTGGTGTTGCTGAGCTCACCCTTGCGTTCTTTCTTTTTGAAGATATCCAAACAGTTGATTTGGCCACACCTAATGTTTTTGCTATCTCACCGATGGGTTTGTTTTGTTTTTTTCAGCCTAATGATGGCTTGCTTCACTGATAGTGACAGGTCTTTGGATCTCATATTGAAAGTTGACAGCAACAGATTCCAAATGCAAAAAGCACACTTGAAATTAACTCTGGACCTTTTATCTGCTCATTGTAAATGGGATAATGAGGGAATAACACACACCTGGCCATGGAACAGCTGAGCAGCCAATTGTCCCATTACTTTTGGCCCCTTAAAAAGTGGGAGGCACATATACAAACTGTTGTAATTCCTACACCTTTCACTTTCACCTGATTTGGATGTAAATACCCTCAAATTAAAGCCAAAAGTCTGCAGTTAAAGCCCATCTTGTTTGTTTCATTTCAAATCCATTGCGGTGGTGTATAGAGACAAAAAGATTAGAATTGTGTCAATGTCCCAATATTTATGGACCTGACTGTATATAGTTGTATATAAAAAGCACCTTTTATCTTTCAAAAAAAGTGTTTCCCTGTGCTAAACCTTTCATCCAATTTCTAAACTTCTGCATCTGTAAATTCCATAAGCCAGAATAAAGGAATAGCAGTGGCAAAAAAAAAAGCACTTGTGAGTTTAACCAACCATTTTTTTGTATAATTCTCCTTTAAGGGGGCATGGCAAGGGTGTGTCCTATGCCTATATACTTTTACCAATAGGTGTCCCTCACTCCCATCTTAAAAGGTTGGGGGGTATGCATATGTTGGATTGTTGTTTAGTAATTTCAGCTGCTTTTAACAGTTTTTGAATGCATTATTATCACAATTCAAAAGAGAAGTATGGTTTTGTTTTTTGTTTTTTCATGTACATACTTACCTAGGTGGATGCAGCATTGGTCCGATGCTGCGTCTGTCCCCTGGTGCCTCTGCACTGAGGACCGATCATCTAAGACCGCCGATCGCTCAGTTCTGACAGCTCCCCGTGCAGAGAGCTGCTGACTGTCAGTCACAGCTCTCTGCTCTGCCTTCTCCTCGCTCATTGGAGCGCTGGGCTGTGGAGGGGCAGGGAGCAGTCGGTTTAGCCTGTCAGCGGCTTGCTGAGAGGCTGAGCCAGGTGTCAATCCAGGCACCTGGCGGATCTCGACTCCGGGGTCGTGATGGCGTGGTGCCTGGACTGACTTCTGTGAAAACGGGTCACAGGAGGGCAAAACGAACTACACTCCTGTGATCCTTAGGAAAAATACAGCCAAACGAGTTTTGGCTATACTTCTCCTTTAAAGTGGTTCTAAAGGCTGAAGGTTTTTTTTTTTTTACCTTCATGCATTCTATGCATGGAGGACGGTAAGAAAAAACCTTCAGTGTGCAGCACCCCCCAATACTTACCTGATCCCAATCCATGAATACAAGTATGTTTTCATGAAAAAAATTTACGTATTTTAGATACCAGTAGTATAATGGAATATGTCTTGATATTAGCCTTTTCTTTTCTCAGTGATATTCATTGATGCTGGACACAGTTCTGCTAAAGAAAGCAGGATTTTATGAACCTCGAGGAACTAAATGACAAATCCATTTAATTCTATAATAGTAATACCACAAGGCACCGTTTGCTCTAGGAAATTGTATAATAACACACTTCACATGCATCTGTCTAGGAGTAATTGACCCAGGAAGCTGCATCTGAGATTTACAGGTATGTTCCAGTGAGTTCCCCTATATGATGTCCAAGCAGATCAGCGAATGTAAACTCTTCAGTCTGGATGTGAAAAAGTGCAGGACAATCAGCAACTTCCCGTGTCTTCTCCTGGGGCTGCAGGCCTTAGTCATTTGGAAGCAACACAAGATGTGTCAAGCCTCCAGCATCCTGCTCTGAGATTTTCTGTGGGTTTGGACAAGTTAGACATGATTTTAGGTTTATTGGTTTGGCACATTTTGCCTTGAGCTGAACATGACTGAATAGAAAGTAATTTGGAGAAAAACATCATACAGATCAGAAACAGCAGTGTGCTAGCGCTGAGAAAAGTGATCATTTCTGTGACAACTACTGACAAAGATCACAGCCCATGTGACATAATACAGGCTACAAGGACATTCGGTGGGGCAGATGTACAAAGAATAACCTTCAAAAGAACCTAGTTAGAATTTGAATTATGTCCTTAAGGCAGTAAGAACATCATTTCAGCTGTAAACATAACGCTATAAGGAAAAGTAATGGATGTAAGGTCAGGGCTACAATGGTTTCTCTGCAGGTGGAAAAAAGATTGATACAATCTGGCATGGCTTTCATAGTATATGTGTAGTTTTTCTAAGCAGACGCTCATTTATGGAAAGTTCTTTCACCTGCATGGTTTCAATTAGGAGCACCCAAATAAGATTCCTAAGAACATTGTCTATGGCTGACCACTCCTGTGATGAAACATACCTTATACCAGAATAAGCTTTGCTGGAATGTATGTGAACACAAATGGAAAACAACGCTAAAAAAGGAATGTCATGGGAAAACAAATGGAAGCCAACACACAAAAAAGTAGTGGGGTAAGATTGTAAGTAATTGCTTTATTTAATATTCTTTATAAACAGACACACTTTTGCTAAAAGTGAAATCATTGTATGGAGATATATGAAGGTGACACAGCCTACCACAGGGGCGTAACTACAGGGGTTGCAGGGGGTGCAAGTGCAACCGGGCCCCATGCTCCAGGGGGCCTGTGCGGCTCCCCTGTAAACATGGATAGGAGGGGCAGCGGGGGCAGCATGTAGAGAAATCACTGTCCTTTTTCCTCCTGTAGCTGCAGGAGGAAAATGGAGGAGATTGGTTCTTCTGTATGCTGCCCCTGCCACTCCTCCTATCCAGTTCACTTGTGCTCTGCTGTCTATGCAGAACTTGTGAAAGGGTCCCGCTGTGGGACTGTAATAGAGGGCCCGCAATGAGAGTAAAGGGTCCCAGGATTAGTGGGAAGAGCCTCAGGCTTGTAGGGAAGAGCCCCAGCCAGGGGTCCGGGGGGCCCTTTGTGGTTTCTTGCACCGGGGCCCTGAAGGTTGTAGTTACGCCTCTGGCCTACCTGCTCTAATCCCAACCTGTGACCCGGTAATTCTGCAGACCAGGGAATCAGGGCCCACCAATCAAAGTCTCTCTGCAGTCAAAAGTTGGCCAGAGATGATCCAACTGTTTGTGGCCAGGTTCCTACACATGAATAGTCAACTGGTTATGTTCAGCCTACAGAGCAGGGTGGGAAGGTATTCTACTAGTGCCTCCAGCTCCAGTCTAGACTGAAAACAACAGTGAAAGGACCAGCTAGTCCACAGTCACTACACCCCCCCCCCCCATCCCCCCACCTAATGTGTATAGGCACACTAAGGGCTAGCACCATAGTTGATTTTTAGTAGTTCAATTGTGCTTCAATAATAACTATCAAATATCACTATGTGTAGCCACTGATCGCTTAATAAATGGCAAAAAATGGCTATATATTGTGCAATCTAAACGCGCTAAATTTAGTATGTAGCATGTATGATTGCATGATCTCTACTTGATGCTGTTATTTGCTGCTTGTGTAGATGACACATATGGAGGCATTTCCATCTGTATTTTAGTTTGTTTTAGGTATTAAAAATATAGCTCTTTGAATACCCCTCAAAATTTAGGCTAAAAATGATTCACACCATGCCCCATCACTAATACAGTCTGGAGGAAGCATTCAACGCAGTGAGATTTGTTTTGAGATGTAAGCGTGCATGTGCCACACCTGTGGGATCCCGTGAAAGATAGAAATTACTGTAGTAGGCACTGCCAACAGAATGATCTTCACTAGCTTCTGAGTCCACCTGTCAAGCGGTAGCACGGCTGCATTGTGAGCTCAAGTAACACAAAGCATTCTCTGATTGAAAATGGTGGAGAGATGAGGCAGTCACATAATGATCTCAATTTCATTGAGGAAATTCAAAGTGTCCTCTGAATGTCACTTGTGCCAGGTGAGTGACCAGCAGGGCAGCTGCTGGGCATGGGGCCTGGAAGCTAGTTGAGATCACTGTAGTAGTAATGCTTACTACAGTGATTTCCATCTTCCATGGGGATATCATAGGTATAGCACTTACATACATACATTGGTACAAGTTGGACCAATAAAATTGTAAAAAAATTGCCATACCTAAACTTCAGCTTTAAACTACCTTAGGTAGGGATCTGCTGCCCTGTACTGTCTGTATTGTTAAATATCAAATAGCTGTGCTACTTTAATGGAATTAACTATATATAGCACTTCCTGTCTTTGGTTGTTGGGTTGGAAACCCCAGAAGGAAGTGAAGTGAAGATAGAGATAAAGCCTGACACACATGTCCTGTCCATGGAAGAGCTTTTTCTAAATCCAGACCAGAAGCAGGCATTATTAGGAAAGTGCTTCTATTTTTAATAGTTTACTATTGTTGCCCATAGCTTCTGGGTGTATATACTGTATATATCTAAAGACTGGTGACAGACGTTATCTTACATACTGTACACTATACCAGATAATTAAGTCTGTGATATTGTGTGTGTGTTTAGCGGTTACCTTGTTATATGTTAGTACAGTAGGTGAACCTGTTTTTGGTATTAGAGTTTATATGCAAACTCCTGTTATTTTAGGTAACCCTGTCCCTTCTGTGCTGGAATTATACTGCTAGTTTTAGCTTAGGGCTATAATCAGCATAGACTAGAGCCATGTTAGGCATCTGAGAGCCACTTTGTAGTTAGAGGTCTGGTTGCATGACATGTTAAGCCCCCGGTCACACTTCAAGTAAAGTAGCACAATTTCAATGTTGCAAATGGTGTGACTGGGGTGTAAAAGTTACTAGGGACTAAGAGGCAGAATAGATAGGCTGACTTTGAGTTCCAATGCCACACCACAGTTTCTAATTTCAATATTTCTTTATTGATATATAAGGTACACATACATTACAAAACTAATAGAGAAAAAGGACATTTGCGATGATATTGATAATGCATAGATGATGTACAGTGGTGTACATACAGAAGGCAAACATTCAGTATTTTTATGTCAGATGAGACCATTTCTAGGTACATCTACATACAGTGAATCTGGAAAGTATTCACAGCACTTCACTTTTTCCACATTTTGTTATGTTGCAGCCTTATTCCCAAGTTGAATAAATTATTTATTTAACTCGCAATTCTCAAAGAATGCCCCATAAGGACAACGTGAGAGAAGTTTGTTTGAAATCCTTGCAAATTGATTAAAAAATCACATGTACATAAGTTTTCACAGCCTTTGCCATGACGCTCAAAACTGAGCTCAGGTACATCCTGTTTCCACTGATCATCCTTGAGATGTTTCTACAACTTGATTAGAGTCCAACTGTGGTCAATTTAGTTGATTGGACATTGGAAAGGCACACACATTTCTATATAAGGTCCCACAGTTAACAGTACATGTCAGAGCGCAAACCAAGTCATGAAGTCCAAGGAATTCTCTGTAGACCTCCGAGGCAGGATTGTATTGAGGCACAGATCTGGGGAAGGGTACAGAAAAAATTCTGCAGCTTGAAGGTCCTAATGAGCACAGTAGCCTACATCAATTGTTAATGGAAGAAGTTTGGAACCATCAGGACTCCTAGAGCGGGCCATCTGGCCAGACTGAGCGATGGGGGGGATAAGGGCCTTATGTAGGTGACCAAGAACCCAATGGTCCCTCTCACAGAGCTCTCTCTGTGGAGAGAGGAGAACCTTCCAGAAGAACAACCATTGCTGCAGCACTCCGCCAAAGTGGCCTGTGTGGAGGAAAACCTTCCAGAAGAACAACCATCGCTGCAGCACTCCGCTAAACTGGCCTGTATGGAGTGGCCAGACGGAAGTTACTTCTCAGTAAAAGACACATAACAGCCCACCTGGAGTTTGCCAAAAGACACCTGAAGGACTCTCAGACCATGAGAAACAAAATTCTCTGGTCTGATGAAACAGGGATTGAACTATTTGGCCTGAATGGCAAGTGTTATGTCTGGAGAAAACCAGGCACCGCTCATCACCTGGCCAATACCATCCCTACTGTGAAGCATTTTGATGGCCGCTTCATGCTGTAGGGATGTTTTTCAATGACAGGAACTGGGAGACTAGTCAGGATCGAAGGAAAAATGAATGCAGCAATGTACAGAGGCATCCAGGATGAAAGCCTGCTCCAGAGCAGAGCTTTTGAGTTATTTTGAGCAGACAGCAAATTTACACTGTTATACAAGCTGTAAACTCACTACTTTACATTGTAGCAAAGTGTCATTTCTTCAGTGTTGTCACATGAAGAGATATAATAACATATTTACAAAAATGTGAGGGCAGTACTCACTTTTGTGAGATACTGTATGTATATGGGATTTTTTTAAATTTTTTTATTTTTTAATAAATTGCAAATATTTCAAACAAACTTCTTTCACATTGTTATTATGGGATATTGTTTGTAGAATTTTGAGGAAAATTATGAATTTAATCCATTTAGGAATCAGACTGTAACATAACAAAATGTGGAAAAAGTGAAGTGCTCTGAATACTTTCTGGATGCACTGTATGTCCTTGAACAAATTTAGGATTTACAGTTGGGATTAGGGTGTAAGAGAACTATGTGCAGCAGAGCTGTGTTCTGAAACAACAGAATGACAGGACAAAACATCACAGTCAATAGATTTATGTTGAATTTCCGCCTTTGTAAATGGCACATTTACAGTAATCGGTAGAGAAAATTTTATACCAATCAATCTATACTTTCCACCGAGATTTAGCAGTTTGATATCTGCCCTGAGAGAAGGCGAAACGCATCCTGTATGTGGCATGCGTGTGGGTTGTCTCTATCACTTCGCAAATAGAAGGTGCTGTATGATCTTTCCAATGGTGTACTAAAGCTAATCTTGCACTTAGTAGAATGTGGGTGGCTATATCTCTAATATCTATTGGTATTGTTTCTATACCTAAGGACAGAACAGCCAGTTCTGGAGATAGGGGTGCAATTATCCCCAGAATTTGTGTGAACAATCAGAAGATCGCTTTCCAAAATGTGGCTATAACCGGGCATGTCCAAAGTATGTGGTATAGTGTACCTATTGCTCCACAATTCCTCAAACACGTAGGAGAAGCTTGTGGGGAAAATTTGGATATCCTATATGGAATTAAGTACCACCTAAGTAAAATTTTATGAGTCAATTCCCATAGGTTAATGCTTTTTGTTGTTACATATGTGATGTTGATCGCCTTTTGCCATTGTACAGGAGTGTAACAGATACTTAAATCTTTTTCCCATTTGAGAGGTTTTAAGAAATATGTTTTTATTGTTGAGCAAATCATAAAATAGGGAGATACCCTAATCTTTGTATTAGCCCTAGAATAATATTGGGCTACATTCCATGGCAGAGATATGGATGTGTTTGGATTGTCACGGATAAAATGTTTGATCTGTAGGTAAGTGTAGTGGTCGGAGTTGAGCAAGCCATATTCAATCTGTAGGGATCTAAAAGTTTTGGGTGCTGGACCTATCATTAGTTCATCTTTCCCTTAATTTCCTTCGGTCATTAATCGAGTGACTTTGAAAGTCCAGAATGATAATGGAAAAACTAAAGCCTCGTACACACGCAACGATTATCGGCCGACCGATCGGCCGTCTTTTGTCCAGTGTTGTTGTGTTGGTTGAAATGTGCTCTAGACTGCACACAAATTTTCTCGGCCAACAACAACCAACTTCAGAAATGATGTCATGTGCTGGTTTACTTTCCGTGTATTTTTTCTTCTCTGAGCATGCCGAGTCTTGCTCATCTGATTTTTGTCTGCCGAAATCTGTATTGACTGACGGAAAATCGGCCATTCTGTTGACGGCCAACAAAAATTTTATAGCCTGCACACCAGATTTTTTTCGGCCGAAAAGTCGGAGTCGGTTGTCGGAAGCATCATACTACTAACAAGCCGAAAATCGGCCAATCGGACGTTGGCCGAAAATTCACGGCCAACTATCGATGCGTGTGTATGAGGCATAAGTATAGGCAGAGGGAGCAAGGTAGTAATGGGATCTTGGAAGGGTGTGGCTAGTAGGATACACCAAGCTTGAAGTGAAGCTAGAACAGTAGGGGACAATTCTGTAGCTTGATAAGTGTAATATTGGCTAGCAAGAACAAAGTTATAAAGGTTATGTCCCTGTGTTTGAAAATGTTCTAGTTCCTCCCACCTGGTGCTTATGGCCTGAGGGAACCAAGTTTTAAGTTATGCAACGATTGAAGCAATATAATAATCCTTAAATATTACCAGTCCCACCCCTCCTGCTTTCCTGGTTGTAACCAATTTACTAAATGCACATCTCGCCTTTTTATCTTGCCACAAGTATCAGTTTATCATAGATTGGGCGCACCACAGTTTCTGCTGGTTGAACAGCTGGAGAGTCTCCCCGTCATCTCATATATTGTCTTCAGGCCTCCAACACCAAGATCATCCTCAGTGGCCTCTGCAACTAAACTTTGTTGCAACTTTCATTTGAAGGTATCTGTATTAATAAGTATATATACCCAGGCAGGGCTTTTTTTTCAGCTGGAACATGGTGGAACTCAGTTCCACCACCTTTTGGCTCAGGCCCAGAGGTGACACAGAGGTCTGGCTTCCTGTGTTTTCCAAGTGCAGTATGGGGACAAAGGAGATGCCGGTTCTTGGGGTGCAGTGTGAATGCTGACACCCCCCACTGGATGATCTCCCTGCAAGTGAGAGAGGTGAACCCATCTACAGTGTAAGGGGAGGTACTAGAGAAGAAAAGGGGTAAAAGTGAGATGTGGATGGAGGATGCCGAGCTAAGCAACTGTGGAAGAAGGCTGAACTCTGCCCTCTGTGTGTAGTGCACCCCCGAACCCTACACTGTATACGTAGCACACTCCTGAACTCTGCACGTAGCATACCCCTGAACTATGCACTCCTGATACTTGATGCCCATTTAAGACCCTTTGACTGTTAGGGAAATTTTGACCAGTTTGGGGAGGGTGGTTTGGGGGGGAGGGGTTGAGTTCTTGCACCTTTCTTCTAAGAAAAAAATTCCTGTACCCATGTATATGTGCACAATTCCACCAGGACTACTGTTGGGTGCTTTGCTGATAATGCCTATTTGTACATTGGATGCATGTACTATTATTAATCTTTTCTCATCTAAAACTTGTATTATTTCCATAATGTTGTGCATCTGTATATTTGGTAATATTATATGCTGGTTGTAGTAGTTCCTCTGACTTTGATTAGATAACTGGTTAATTTCCCTGGAACTAATTCATCTCTGTTCACAGAGACCCTCTCCTGGGTGAGGGCACTGCCAACTTTATTATCAAACCCACTCTTCCACTTAGTAAAGGTTCTGGTTCTCTTTTGGCACTTTTCCACTGCAAGTACCGGCTAGTACCGGCTAGTACCGGCTCGGCTCTACTCGGCCCTGCTTGGCCCGGTTTGCTTTTCCACTGCTGGTACCGCATGGTATAGTGTCGGAACGGTTCGGTACGGTACGGTATAGGTTTGCTTTTCCACTAAAGTAGTACTAAAGTTAAGTGGGTGGGATAACAACAGGGTGGGTGTGATTCTCTGACCAATCAGTGGCTAGTAGTGACTGCATGCAAAGGATTGTGGGATATGGTACCAGTTTGGTACCTGTTGGAACCACAATCGAATAGGTACTGTTTTTTCAGAGCCGTACCGTACCGTACCGTTCGGTTCCATGCAGTGGAAAAGCAAACCTATATCGTACCGTACCGAGCGGTTTCGACCGTATTCCATGCGGTACCAGCAGTGGAAAAGCACAAAAGCGTGCCGAACCGGTACGGTTCCATGCAGTGGAAAAGCTCCATTATTTACCCACAGGTTTAGTGCAATATGCTGTTTAGGGAGGGCTATTTCTCATAACCTCCCCCAAAAGAGGACTACACTTCTTTGAAAACTCTATGGATAAAATACTAGCACACATATATATTTTTTTTTAAAAATTATAAAGCTTTGAAAGAAATTGTGTTATTTCATATTGAACGTGTGCACATCTGTTGTGAACCTATTGGCGTAGGGAAGGCATTTCAGCGTGAGTAAAACCTGTCCGCAGTGCCTTCCAAATAGAAATACTGGATAGTAAGCCTTGAGTAGGAAGAACACAGGTAGAGGAAGAGTCCTGATCTGCAAACAATTTCACCCCCAGGTCCTCTGGGCACATTTTGTCATGATCAAAGGGTAATTGAACTTAAATTTCAAACACACTGCAGCATTTTTTTTTTTTTCTTACAGATGACATTGATCTTGAGTTCATACTACTTAGCACCTTATTCGTTATCAGTTGTGTGGCAAACCCCACACATTTCATGGCAATCTCCCAATACATTATTATCATTTTTTTTTCTCAATAAAATAGTTTAAATGGCACATTTCAACGCAAAATACATTTAAGAAATCTGTATTACCAGACAAAATATATTTTGTTCACCCAGTCTGAGATTTGCACAACTCAGCTCAAATTCGAATAGAATTTTTTTTCAAACCGAAGTTTAGTGTCACTTTAACCTGTGGCCGACTATCCCATGTACATTTACTGTGGGCAGGGGGTAATTGCCCCCTGGGTCACTCTGATGCCCCATAAAAAGGCTGCACTGCTTCTGCCACGGACATGCCTAAAGGATTCCTGGTGAAGAGAAGTAAAAAGTCCCTGCCACTGACCTACTGAGTGCGGATTGAAGACAAGGGCAGAGCTCAGGCCTCACCTCCCAGCATGGATGGTGTAAACCAGTGGTCCTCAACTCCGGTCCTCAGGTCCCACTAACAGGCCAGATTTTAAGTATTACCTTGGGGAGATGCAGACTAGAGTACTGCAATCACTGAGCAGCAAATGATATCACCTGGGATGTATTTCAGTTATCTTGCAAATCTGGCCTGTTAGTGGGCCCTGTAGGCAAGGGTTGAGGACCACTGGTGTAAACTGTGTCTGAGTAGAGGCTAGTTCCATGCCCCACTGGAGACTCTTCTCCCCTGGCCAGCCCCGACCGAGCTGTCCCAGTTCTCCCCAACTGCCCCCTTCTGGCCAGGTCAGGAACCTGGATTCAGTCGGTAAGTAGAGAGTATCTGGAGCAGGGCTTCAGCTTGGAATGAGGGTCAGGAGGAGAACGGGAAGAGGGAGAGTGGGAGGGGGGGACGAGTCGCTGCACCATGGGCCTCTGGTTTGTACTTGCCCCCTGGGCATCCCTATACTTTGCCGATCGCATAGTACTGGACATGCGCGAGATTTCACGCTGCATTCACCAGCCCCCCTCCATCTCGAACCAGGAAGCAGGGCAACCATTTACACACAGCGGCTTCAGGGGAACCCAGACAAAGATGGCGGCGCTCAGGACACATTTTATAAAGTAAGATTTTATAATTGCTAATCGATTACTATACTGTAAAAAAACAGATTAGTTGATGTATGAAGGGGGGGGGGGTGACAGTTTGGGAAGTATTGATAAATAAAATACGATTCTGTGGCCGGAACTCCGCTTTAAGCCATTATCCTTTATCCACCACCTATCACGTTCGGCCTACTCTCATGATATCATCTATGGACTGTGCATGAACTCTATCTTTTTATGAATTGTGTTTAATTTTCCAGCGCTGCCTGAGCTGTTTTGGTGATTTTATTAATTCAGCATTGTGGTTTTATATTTTCCTATCTATTTACTGATGCTAGCAGCACGAGGATTAAAAATAATCAATGTTTATTGGGGGAGTGAAGTTCCACTTTAAAGCAGAACTCTGCACTTTTGAGGCGTGGGGGAGCAGTTATCTGAATTTGACAGGTACCTGCTACCAATTCCGTTCTGAGCGCTGCTGCGCTTGGCAACGGGAGTTCTCCTCCCTCCCCTGCAGTCTTCTGGGACACTGACAGGTCCCAGATGACTGCATCCACCATCCAGGTCTCGCGCATGCGCAGTGGGCACCCGGCTGTGAAGCCTCAAGCTGTCACAGCTGGGTGCCCATGGTGAAGATGTCGGCACCGCCAATGGATGATGAAGATGGCTGGGGTGAGCTCACCACTGGACCATGGGACAGGTGGGAGTGTGTTTCTTTTTTTTTTTTTTTTTTTAAGTCTGCAGCTGCACATTTTGTACCTGCTGACTTTTTTGAGAGGTGCCTGGAGCTCCTCTCTAACCTTTAGCATAGCAGCTTGTATAACAATTGTTTTCATAAGAGCTATGACGGCATGTTATTAGATAAGTGTCAGAGTCCTCTAGCATAGAAGTACATTTTATAACCACCATTAATGTGTCACCTCTTCTTAATAGATTCGATGTGAAGTTACACGCTGCTTGAGTAACTCAGTCACAAAGTCTTGAATAACCTTTGACTATAGCAAGTTTAGAACTGTGGAACGCCAATGGAAAAAAATACGTAGAGTTATGCAATTATATTAAACAAGGTACACATACATAAAAACAAAGAAGAAAAAGTCTCTCAGGGGATGGAGGCCACACTGTGCAGCCATTGTGCTCCGAGATGACTCCTGTGCATAGTTTGTCACAGCTGCATAGATTTCCTCGGGACACTGGAATGTATCTTGCGGTTGGTGCTGCTGTGAGGCCCTAATATGCAGTAACATTTGTCCTGCACATGCTGCTTGTTCTGCCTGCCAGTGTACCCCTGACTGGCATATTGTACTGTGTCAAAGGAGATTTGTAATAGCTACATGTACACATGGGAACAATTCTCAGCAAACATTCCACCCACACAAGGAGGCATGTAGAATACCATAGATCGAGTATAAGTCTACAAAACTGGGGAGTGCCCTGCTGTGGTTGAAACACACACAAAATATAGTGGAGGTAGTGTCCTAAAGTATATTTATAGCCAAAATTGTGCTTTTTTTTTTTTTCTCTCTCTTTCTTCAACCCCGGCATTTTCTGTCCCCACTACGTAGATCCCCTGCTTTTTGCTTGGCCACTGTCAATGACGCAGAAAATAATAAAAAAAATCTAAATTGTCACGAGAATAATAGGTAAATCTTCCAATGGGGATCCAAAGATTTATTTAACCACTTCTGGACTGGAAGGATTTGCCCCCCTTAATGACCAGGTCATATTTTGAGATTCGGCATTGCATTACTTTAACAGACAATTGCGCGGTAATGCGACTCTGTACCTAAATAAAATTGATGCCCTTTTTTTCCCACAAATAGAGCTTTCTTGTGGTGGGATTTGATCACCTGTGCGAATTTTATTTTTTGTGCTATAAACAAAAAATGAGCGACAATTCTGAAAAAAAAAAAATAAAATATTTTTCACAGTCTGTTATATAACATTGCCAAAAATTTTTTTTTAAAATCATAATTTAACATTTTAGGCCAATTTGTTTTCGGCTACAAATTTTTGGTAAAAAAGAATCACAATAAGCGTATTTTGATTGGTTTGCGCAAAGGTCATCGCGTCTACTAACTACGGGAAAGATTTATGTCATTTTTATTGTTTTTACTAGTATTTCCTGTGATCTACGATTTTTAGCAGGACTGCGACATTGCAGCGGACAGATCGGACCCCTGACTGACATTTTTTGACACTTTTGGGGGCCAGTGACATTACTACAGTAATCAGTGCTAAAAAAAATATGCACTGTTACTTTAATAATGACACTGGCAGGGAAGGGGTTAACACTGTGGGTGATCAAGGGGCTAAATGTGTGCCTAGGGGCATGTTTCTAACTGGGGGAGCCTGGCTTGTGAAATGATCAGAGACCTGTGTTCCTATATAGAAGGATCACAGGGGCTCTGTGATCATTCCAGGGAGAACAATGGTCAGCTGCGTTTACAACAGCTGACCGTTCTCTCTCAGCGGGGAACGTTCGCGGGTGTCAGGCGACAATCGGAGCCGTCTGCCCCATGCATCAGCTTCCCCACTGATGAGCGGAGGTGCGCCACCGGCGGCACTCGATCTCCCCCATAGCTGCCTGCGCACGACCGACGTATACCTACAGCGGTTTGCGCAGGAGCGGCTGCCTGCTGGAGTATAACTGCAGCGGGCAGTCGTAAAGTGGTTAAGATACATTAATAATTTAGTTTATTCAGCATGAAATGGAGCTTAGTTATGCAGCATTAAGCTGTATACTCTGCAATATTTACATTTTTGGTAAACTTATTCAATGAATCCAAGCTCTGCAAGCTGAGATAACATGCACTGCATTGATGCGTTCACAATAACTACCAGCAAGAATGAGTCCTTACATTGAAGAGCACCTGTCATTTCAGATCCATCATGGCAGCGCCTGTTAGCGGGCATCCACTCACTTGTTGCCGCAACATCCCTCATCTTGTGTCACTGCCACATCACCAGCCATCCCATTAAAGTGAATGGGACAGTCGGTGAGTCAACAGCAGGTCAGAGGAGGAGCCACTGCAGGACAGAGATGACAGTTGTGCTTTAAAAATTAGGATTTAAATCAAGCCTTTTTAACCACTTGCCGACCGCTCACATGGAGCGTACTGCGGCAAAGTGGCTCGTTCCCGTCCAGCGACGTAGACCTACGTCGCTGGACTCCTCCCCCTGTAGGTGGCGCTCGCGCGCCGCCGGAGGCGCGCTCCCGCTGTTTTCATTCACAGCGGGAGTCGGGCCAGGGGAGGAGCGGCGGCGATCGCCGCTGCTCTGCCCCGATCGTCGGGGAATCGAGTGAGGAGATCCGCCCGCTTGTGTAAACAGAGCGGGCGGATCTCCTAAGTGACAGGGACTGACAGATCGGAGAGTTCAGCATAGCTGGACATCTGATCTGTCCTTCTGTCACTCAGTCACCTCCCCCCCACACGTCAGTAAGCACCAGACATACATTAACCCCTCCCTCTCCAATAAAATTAACCCCTTCACTGCCAGTGTCATTTTTACAGTAACAGTGCATATGTATAGCACTGATTACTGCAGTAATGTCACTGGTACCCCCAAAAGTGTCAAAAATGTCAGTCAAGGGTCCGATCTGTCCGCCGCAATGTCGTAGTCCCGCAAAAAAAAAAATCGCAGATCACCGCCATTACGCGTTAAAAAAAAAAAAACACCAAAAATGACAGAAATCTTTCCCCATAGTTAGTAAACGCAATAACTTTTGCGCAAACCAATCAAAATACGCTTATCGTGATTTTTTTTACCAAACATAGGTAGAAGAAAACAAATTGGCCAAAAATTTTAAAAAAATTTGATTTTTACATTTTTTGGGGGGAATTTCATATAAAAAAAAGTTAAAAATATTGTTATTTTTTCAAAATAAACGCTCTTTTTTTGTTTATAGCACAAAAAGTAAAAAGCGTACTGGTGATCAAATACCACCAAAAGAAAGCTCTGTTTGTGGGAAAAAAAGGACGTAAATTTCGTTTGGATATGGCGTCGCACGACCGCGCAATTGTCAGTTAAAGTCGCACAGCGCCGAATTGCAAAAAGTGGCCTGGACGTAAGACAGCAAAATCCTCCGGTGGTAAAGTGGTTAAATAGTGATTTAAATCAAATCCACCGTTCGTGTATGACCAGCTTTAGTGCAGAGGAAGAGGGCTCTGCTTTTTCCTCTTTCACGGTTTGTTAGGCCTCAATAAAACAGAAGTATTAAAGCCAGGCAACTAGGCAGTAGCTCTGCTATGGCACCCTATTTTTCTCATGGCAGATGTTCATTAATGGGAAATCATCCAAACACACTGTTGTGGCATAGTAGTAATGGGTGAAGGCGTTCAGCCAGATCTTTCTGGCTCTTGACCAAAAAGGGAACCCTGTCGGGATGGAATACACCATTGCCAAGTTATTATTTTTTTTTTTTTAAGAGGTATGATGCAGGGTTGCCATATTGTTTCTTGCTTTCCCACTTGTGTAAATCACTGACCTGAAATAAAGGGTTAATACCAAGTGCTGTGCATGCTGGTTCTGGATCAGTAAAAGAATTTATTGATAAAAAGGTGAAGATGACTGCACCACAGCAAGCACTCACTAAAACAATGCAGCCCTCATCCCTCTGTTCTGGCAGGTTCCTATAAAAGAAATAGACCATGCTACAATGCTTCAGGTTTGTACAGATTGATTCATCCTTGTCAATGTTACATGAAATCAGACAGGATCATTAATGTAAGAGAACAGCCTGGATAGTCAGCATGTAAAGGTAGAGCTGCTAGTGAAGCCAAGAGCAGCTCAGGGTCATTCCAGGACAGCAGGCAGATTACTTTCTTGGAAAACTGGTCTGCTCAGAGTTGCTGAAGAAAAAATTTGCTGATTTAAACGACCACTAATCCTAAAGTGCAGTGTGCTTCATACACTGATGACTACAATTACAATTTACAACTGTAGAAGTAATAGTTTCGGGAGCTATTCCTGTAAATGGTGAATTTATGGCTCTTCTGTTATCTGAAAGTTGAGAACATAACAGGAGGCTACCTGGGACGCTTTCAACTGTTTTTTTTTTTTTTTTTTTTAGGTTTTCCTCTTGAGTTTAGGAGCCATGTGGCATGCAGGTTTTTTTTTTTTTTTTTGATAGGACTATTATTATGGTAACACCTAGAAAACACACTTTTTTTTTTTTTAATTGAAGCCTATAGTAAGCTCTTAATGCTCCAATCTTCTCAAAAGGAAGCACCTGTAGCTCTTGAGCCCGGACCCCAGCCCACTGGAAGATTTTATGCCCCCCACAACTTATGTGCCCAGTCTCCACTTTGCTGGGGACCCTGATGTGGATTCTGATAAAAGGGTGAACCTGATGGAAGAGGGGACAACGACTGATGTGGAATTGGACGTTAGGAAGCTGCTGATGTAAAGGGGCATTCTGATAGAGACCATGCTGTAAGGAGGAACTCCGGTGTAAGGAGAATCTTGCTGGGGAATTTGAATTAAGCCCACGTTCACATTGGTTCGATCTGACATTTCAAATCTGAGCCAATTGGCAGCAATAGCACCATCTGAATCAGTGTGACATTGACTTTGTGGCGCTGCACAGATTCCACAAAGTCATTTCTGTACTACTTTTGGCAATTCCATAGATCTCTTTTCAGGAACCCGCACAGATGTCTGTGAAATAGCCCCCAGAGTCGGACTGAAATGCCGGCTTAAAATCGTGTGAGTTCAGCTGAACTTCAAAACGGCCTCAGCGTGACTCTGGGCTAATGCAGACTGAGGGGATTTATCAAAGGCAAATAAGACTGTGCACTTATTTTCCCCAGCACTTAGTGCATGTGGTGAAAACTGCCAATTTCCATCATTCAGTCATGCACAAACAAAAATGCTGTTTTTTGTCTATCCGATTGGATATTCTTTACAAAGCATCACCACATTCACTAAGCTCTGGAGAAAATGACTGCACTTGCAAAGTGTTCACCATCACTGGGAGTGAGGGACAGATACTTGGGGGATGCTGAGAGACTGGTTAGGATGGCTTCAGATGGGAGAGTGATATTTGTCAACGGTGTCTTTCAAGAAATGTGGAGATTTGATCCCACTTTGCACTGTAAGACCTGTGGCCTGTTGCCATGGAGTCTGACACCTAGATGTGTATTCCATGTACTTCAATGAAGGAGACAGACAGACAGACAATAGGACAAGACTGCCAATGACAGTATCTATTGAGATGGAATGTGGATTGTATCAAGTCCGCCTGTCCCATTGTTAAATGTTAATGACCTCACATTCTGTCCTGATAATTAGTTCAGGTCATTTCTGTTTCTGTATACAATTTCACCTGTATAGGATAATGTAATCAGGCAACCCCTGACCTGTGTGTAGCAATTTGATCTGGAGGAGGGATGTGCTCATGTGTGTAAAACTGTTCAATAAAGGAGAAGGTTCCTCAACTTGTACAAGCTAAGTTGTTGGAAAGCTTTGTATGAGGGCAGCTAGGATTTGATATCCATGTTCATGACTGAGGAAGCCGTATACTGATGGAAGACCACAAGTACAGTGTGGGTCGGAGGTTCCATTACAATTTGCTTTTAGTAAAATCAACTCTTGAATGAATTTTGTGAATTTTTTTTATTTCTTTACTTCCTCATTTGTGTTAGTCTGAATCATATTGTGCCAAATACAAAAATGCACCAAATAAAAATCATTCATTCATAAAACTTTTTCAGCTCCTCATTAGCTTTTTTTTTTTTTTGGGTAAAACAGATGTAACCCTTGTGCTGAAATGTTTGGAGATCCCAGTTCTTGAGCAACAGGCAGTTTGAGATCTGCAGCAGATGTCCATGTTAAGATCATGACACGCAGTTAGCTTGCCTGCCTCAGATTGCATGGTTGCAGTGGGTTTAGCACTTGCACTACTTTTAATGTGGTCCAGTGCGATTTAACCCATTCAAACACAAGGCTGTTAAGGCACAAGGCCAATAAGTTTCCACATACCCGCTTCTGACCTCACTCAACACATGCAGCAGTCAGTAATATTGGACACAGCAATGGTGCCATTCAGTACTTCTTGTTTCTATATGAAACCAGATACTTGCAGTATACAAAGCATGCATTTTTGCTCAGTTTATTTAGTAGGAAATGCACGTAATAGGCTGTTAACTGGTGTAAATTTATGTAAAAAACATAATAACTGAAGTAGAAAAATACATAACACCCGATTTACAATAGATACCTTCCTTCAACTTGCACCTACATGCTGCATAAAACTGCAGAAAAATGCTACTCCTGTAAGGCTTCGTTCACACCATGGCCTTTCGGCTCACGGGTTGGAATCGCTGCAGTTATGCCCAGGATCTAGAATCACCGCAAAATGCAGGATGCGCTTGCAGTCCCCATTACCCAATTGCGGCGTGATTTTGCCGCCCCGACAAATCGCAGTATAATTGTGCAAACAGAATCACGGGACGCCTGTCAGACCAAAAGAAGTTCATCAGGTGATTCGGTTTGCAAAATTTTACCACAATTTTGCCGGGCAGCAATAACAGCAAAATTGCACTGCGAGTGTGGTGCCATTGAAAGTAACGGAGATCACAAGCGCATTCTGCATTTTGCTGCATTCGGAATTGCAGTAAATATGCCCGCTAACCGGAATGCCATTGTGTAAACAGAGCATAAAGGAAATCCAACACTATAATCATACAACTGTAAAAAATAAACTATAAGCTCATTTATGTAGAAAGTCTGGTAATAAAATATACAGAAATATAGAAAAACAATTTGATGCTTTTTAAAAGCTTTATTTTTTGGATGTTGTGTTGGAACATAAAACCGACTTGTGGCTGAGCAGTTTTAATCAAAACATAACAGCCAGTTTCCCCTCTACCTACAAATGACAGATGACACAACCATCACTTTGCTACAAAGCAAGCATAATCATGAAATAAATAGCTGAACTGGCCTCTTCCTGAAACTGGCAGCCATTTGGCTGAAGGTATTGAACTCACAGCAACAGCATAACAGTCACTGACCTGGAACAATCATGCACCCAGGTAAGTCAGAGCCCTTGATCTGCGATAAGGTTTCCAGTCAGTGACTACCAAAGTCACTAAAGCCAGCAAATCAGCATTGTGGAAGTCAACTTATTTCTTTCAGTAACAGGTTTCCTTAAATACTTGCAAACAGGGCTGATTTATAAATCTGAAGAAATTGCACATTAGTCGCTTATATTGTTTCAGTGGACACAAAGGGGTTTATTTACTAAAGCCAGGGAGTGCAAAATCAGGCTCACTTCTGGATAGAATGCATTCAATTTCCGGGTTTTATTGGCAAAGCTTAAACAAGCTGAAGTTAGAAGCTGATTGGTTGCTATGCAGAAGAGCCTGATTATGCACACTCTAGCGTTTGTAAATAAACCCCAAATTCATAATTCGGGTTATAAGGGCTAATTTGTACAGATTTAATTCATTTTAGTATTAATGGTATTGGTGTAGTATTTAGTCTGCTCAAGTTTAAAATCTTGCTTTGTATCACCCAAACTCCTGTAAAGGAGAGCTGCCATATACTATATTTTAAGCTATGCCAAGCCCACAGAAACCTCTTGCAGCTGACCATTCATAGGGCTGGGCATCCCAAAGAAATGTGAGACTGCAGCTGACATCTAGTACTGGACAGCACTGGCTTTCTTACAAGGAAGCAGAACCAATGGTGGGAAGGAAGGGGGGGGGGGGGGGGGGGGACAACGGTCCTGAAAACTTTTCATTTTGAATGTTTCCCTATTTTCGATGTAAAGGCTGCTATACACAGCACCACTGGGCTTGGCCAAAGTTCGTTGTTAAACCAACTTTCATCAAAGGAACCTCATGTAAAATCAGCTAAACAGTGACTGCAGTCACTTTTTGGGTATTCGAGCAGCCGTGGGGGCTGGCTGTCAGAATACAAGGACTGGCAAGGAAGATTCTTCCATTCCCATTTAGAATGGATAGAGGGATCTTCTAAATGTCTTTCGTTCAGCATGCCAGCTGAAGGAAAGAAATATATGCATGTATGGCCTCAGCATAGGTTTTCACTCACACTTTGTATTTTACTTATGGATTTTGTGGAATTTTCCAGTGCAGCAAAAGGTGTTATGAAATGTAGAAAAATGGATTTTCCATTACAGAAAAGCATATTTACACCAATGGGTTACACATTGGGAAACGTTCTTCATGCTCTATTTTTGATGCACTCGCATGCACTTTGCTTAGTCAGTTGAATACATGTTGATCATTAAAAAACACAACTGACACGGGTAAATGACTATAAACAAAGGCATTTGGTTGCGTCCGAGCTGCCCTTCAGCATACAAGTGAAGGAGAATGCAAAAGTAACAGAGGTAAGGCATATGACCGATCCCTTAGGACCTGCATTCTGGGGTGAATAAGCACAACATTTTGAAAGAACCTTACATAAGAAGCTGTCAGTCATCACTCATCATGAATATATATTCCCCCAACCTCCACTTCAATGAGAGCCTTGTATGGTGAATGTTCACTATATGTGCAGGAAATTAACCATTTAGACAATTCACTGTGAAAGCATTGGCCAGACTAGTAAACAACAGAGAGTGTGTTCAGCCAAGGAACGCTGAAAGAGGTTGATGTGTAATCTGTATACTGCAAGTTCCCCCCAGTGACAGCAGAGCTTCAGTTACAACACAAATTAGAACAACTAGAACAAAACTCTTCACTGTGCAGCAGTTTCCTGGTAGCTCTACTTTTTCTTTGGGAAGCCTTTAAACCAATCAAGCCATTGGAAGAACATTTTTTATATAGAAAATCCTAGAGTTTGGCACCCATTGCTTTGCCAAACCATTTTAATGAAAAACATACGTTTATAAAGTTTTACAATAAAGTTTAACAATGTAAATACAAATTCACTCTTTTTTCCTCCAAAACAATAAATAAATAACTTAACTGTTCATATAAAGAGGTGTTAAAGAGGACTGGCCTCTTCTTCCAATGATCGGTTTAGTCCAGGAATAAACTTTAAAAGTCTTTTGCGAAAGCTTTTGTGTTTTTTCCTGGGTAAAGATACAAAGTTATTCTGCTCTTTTGGCTTATCCCAGTTTGTTGTGGGGCTTGTGCACTTTACACTTGAGCTTCGAGTTAGTGGTGACTTGTAAGGCTTGAGTGTGTTTTTGTTGGGAATGTTAATTTCATCCGTAGAGTCTGAGTTGAAGTAGCACATCTGATACACAGCATCCTCATTGTCCTCAGCAGTACTCAGGCAACTTGCACTACTGCACATACTTCCAGTGGCCAAGGTGCTTGGCAGAGGTTCTTTGGTGCATTGAGGCACTGTCCCATAGATGTATGACCTAACGGATTCCAATGTGTCGTATACGCTGGGGTCCTTCACAACAATGCCTAGAAAAGCACAAGAAATAATTATTTCTGCAATATACCACAACAAAAACTTACTAACTGCGTCCAAAAAGAAGCATCCACCTTGCAAGTGTCAATATGAGCACCATATTCCAAGCAAGAGGTTCTGAAAAATATGACCCTTCAAAACTTGTGATTTGGTCTATGCAGAATGTTCTGTCTAAAGCCCCGTACACACGTACCGATCGTTGGCCGAACGATCGGCCGTCTTTTGTCCAGGGCTGTCGTGTCTGTTGAAAACTGCAAAAGACCACACACGAATTTTGTCGGCCAACAACAGCCGACTGCAGAAGTGATGTCATGTGATGGTTAACTTTCCTTGTCTTTTTTCTTTTCTGAGCATGCCCAGTCTTGCAAATCTGCTGTCTGAAAATCAGCAGATTTGCAAGACTGAAATCTGTACTGACTGGCGAACAATCGGCCGTTCTGGTGTTGGCCAAGAAACATTTTATTTTAATGCTTGCACGACAGATTCTGTTCGGCCGAAAATGCGCTGTCGGAAGCATCATACTAACAAGCCTACAATCGGCCGATCGGTCGGCGGCCGAATATTTGCGGCCGACAATCGCTACGTGTGTACGGGGCTTAAAGCTGGTCATTTCAAATTCAGAGGAATCGGCCGAAACAGTGGGAGGCCCTGCAAGACCAAAATTTTTTGGTCAGGCAGCACCTGCAGTCAATTAGCTGCAGGCACTGTTTGGGTATGCCTTCAGCCAGTGAATTTATCAACCCACATAATTTGTGTGGATGGAGAATATAAGGCTGAACTAAATAAATCGATTAGTGTATGGGCAGTTTAGGCATTAAAGGGGATGTAAAAAAAAAAAAAAAAAAATGGTGTGATTGAAGAAATCAGAGGCTGCACATGTGTTTTAACAACTCGCTCTTGTTCTCCAGCGCCTCCAATTCCAGCAGGAACTTTCACACCAATCAGACAAATCATCTAGTATGTAGGGGATGAGCATAGTACAGAAATGTATTACTGGTGATTATGCCCAGCATTGTTCATAAAATGTATTTTAATTGCATTTAATGTCAAAATATGTGCTGAAAATATATATTTCCAATTCAGTCTTGAGTCACTGTATATTTCTAAACCTGTCAAATTCGATTTTGGTGTACAGTAAACCCCCCTCCATTGCGGGGGTTACGTTCCGGACCCAGCCGCGAAAAGTGAAAATCCGCGAAATAGAAAAACCCTATTAAAATGCATTGTAGGCATGTTTTTTTTTTTACTGTCACTGTACGTGTAAAAGCATTTTAAGGTCTTTAAACACACTTTTAAAACAATAGAAACTCATGTAAACACATAAGATACTGAGAGACATAGCAAGAGCTATGGAAAAACACAAAAATATTTCATTTTTAATGATTTATATAGTAAAATAACATTACAAAAAAAAAACGCAATATACCGGGACCGCAAAAAACGGAACCGGAATGGAGCGGGGGTTTACTGTACTTCCTTTACAAGGGCATTCTGTACAAGATCCCATTAGAGGTTTCATTTTTGGGTCAGATACTCTATGGCTCATCTTGGTCTTAAGAAGCGGTTCTCAACCTTTTTAACAGAGGAACGCTTGAAAGAACTTTCCTGACTCAAGGAACCCCTGCTAATTACTATAGCTCCAATTACATTAGTGTGATGGTCACTGGAAAGAATGCTCTTTACATTTATGGTATTTAGGAAAAATCTACCCCCTTACAGATAGCTAAAAACATCATTGGGGTTAATGGTTGCTTATCTGAAGCAGAAATTGCTCACTGCTCAAGGAACCCCTAGTAACCTCTGGAGGAACCCTAGGATTCTATGGAACCCTGGTTGAGAAAGGCTGGTGTAAAAGAATGGAGACTGCAGCTTTTCTCATTAAAACACGGACATAGCTGCTCATGTTAGTATAAAGGCAGACCCGACTCAATTCAAAAAAATTGGACATGGACCAAAAACAGCAATTTACGGATTTATTAAACACAAAATTCTGTAAAAATTTTGTATTTATGAAATTGATACCAGAACACAGCAACATCATTAATATAGATCTGAAGCTGTAACTAGGGGGTAACTCCTCAAAAAACACACATGGCATGATAAAACATTTATAGTCATCAGTTACTGTTTCAACCAGACAAAAATTGATCCCCAGGCAGTAATGACGGAAGTCTATACAAACTGTGCCATGTGTTTTTAATCTATATATATTCCAGATTTTGTAGTATGAATTATGGGTTTTACAAGTGTTAAATCACAGCCTCACAAAACACTAAAGAACTTTAATTTCTCCAATATGTCATCTCTGACATTATAGGAAATGTTAGGCTGTCCAGGTCAGCACTCCCAGTCAGACCATTATATTGAGGGAACCTAAGGCTGTCTAAAGAGTTAGAAAAAGTGCACAGAGTTGACATATTTACTGAGTTTCCACCAAACATTTAACAATCCCACCAAGTTCTGAGTAAAAGTACACAAGAGGCCACACTCATACCAACTGTTGGTGGGGAAGGCTCAACACCTATGCCCGACCCCTATTCCCAGTGTATACTGTGATGGGATACCTTTCGAGTCCTCAACACAAACTAAAAGCTGCCTGGATCATTGTATAAAATATAAACCTGCAAAATAGAGTAAGCACAAGTGAAATTTTGCCCCCTACTTCATGTCCGACTATTGAATATCGCCCAGTCTAATGACTGTCTGGGTTTCAAGACCAATGCTCTTTCAGAGAGTTTTAAAAAGGTAGGCTTTTTATACATTCAATGCATTAAGAAAAAAAAAAAACACCTTTTGTGCGCAGCTGACTCCCCTTATACTTCCTGATCTCGATCTAGCACCTTGCCCGAAAGTAGTAGCTCTCTTTTTCCATAATGGCTCTGCCACTGGCTCCTGCTGCTATCAATCACAGCCAGTGAAGAGAAAGTTGGGGTCATGCGGCCAAGCCACGCTGTGTGTGTCAATGGGCACACAAGAGTGCAGCTCGAGAGCAAGCCCACACAAGTGCCCCCCTAGCAAGTGGCCAGGAATGCCAGTGAGGGACCCTAGAAGAGGATCGGGGCCAATGCTTTTGCACAGAGCAGGCAAGACATGTTTATTTTTAAATATATGATCTAGTCATTAGATATACCTTTACAGGACAAGTAAACCCATTGGCAAGTTGAGGAGAAATTAGGTGAGGTCATTGTCTATAAACGCTTATTTTGGGCAAGTACCCTGTGTTAAACCCCCCCCCCCCCCCAAAGAAAAACCCCTGCAGGACAATGCATCGTATACTAGCACATTATGGAAAACTTACCTTAGAACGAAGCCCGCATGCGGTTGCCCAGACACCGAGGGAGCTGACATGTTCCCTCAGCGTCTCTTCCAGGTTCAGCGGCTCCGGCGCTGCGAGTGGCCGGAGCCGCGATGATGACACTTTCCGGGCAAGGAGCTCTGAAGGTCCGGCAAGATACGCCAGACCTTCAGAGCGCATGCGCCGCTGGTGTCAGCGGCTGCATGCAGGGTGAATATCTCCTAAACCGTGCAGGTTTAGGAGATATTAATTTCACCTACAGGTAAGCCTGCAGGTTTACCTGTAGGTAAAAATTAAAAAAGCGGAGTACACTACCGCTTTAACAGAGCCAAGAAAAGGAAAAAAAAAAAGTTTGGAAAAGAAAAAAAATTTAGACCATAAGTGTTGGCATTTTGGGTCACACAGGATGTGAGGGTTCAAATCTGCCGAGTGGACGTCCCTCAAAGACGTTGGCCTTTACTGCTATTGATCTCTACCTGCAACACTCTAGAGTAGCATCAGGATTATTTGCAACATAGTACTATTAGTAGATATAAAAAAAAAAAAAAAAAAGAGAAGTTACATTCAATTCTGGGAAGCCTTACTAACTCAGAGCACAGATCTGTGAGAAAGAAAAGGAGAACATGACTCACTAAAACAGGAACATTTTAGGGGAAGAAAATACTTGTTAAACAAAATACCAAGAGCTGAAGGATTAATTGGTAACACATTGTAACCGGTTATATGACCGCTCTCCTGCAGGGTTACTAGCTCTGAAGTGGTTTGCTCCCAACATGCAATAACCACATGTGGGGTAAGCAGCAAAGAATTAAATACAGGACACTTACCATGTAGGAGTCTCTGCTCCTGCACCATGAGCGAACGATATTCCTCCCATTTCTCATACAAGGTTTGCTGTAGGGAAAAAAGGACAATAAAGGACAAACATCTGTTAATTTTTACTCCTCTCAAATAATCTGGCTTACCAAACACATGTGCATATCACTTTGGTCTTAGCATTTTATTTTCTATGCATGAAGATCAAAAGCCTTCCATGTGCAGCAGCCCCCCTAATACTTACTTGAGGTCCCTCTCTGTCCAGGAGTGCCTCAGCCGGCCAAGATTCTCCCCCCTGATTGGCTGAGACACATTAGCTAGCCAACTTTGACTGACAGCAGTGGCAGTCAACCAGGAGAGAGAGGACAAGGCCTGGTCAGGGCTCCGTGTCTGAATGGACACAGGGAGCAGTGACTCGGGTCAGGTGCCCCCATAGCAAGCTGCTTGCTGTGGGGGCACTCAACAGGAGGGAGGGGCCAGGATCACAGAAGAGGGACTCGAGAAGAGGAGGATCCGGGCTGCTCTATGCAAATCCATGGCAACAGAGCAGGTAAGTATAACATGTTTGTTATTTTTATAGGAAAAAATAGACTTTACATTCACTTTAAGATAGATATTAAGAAAATAGAACACAAATTAACGAAGCTAAGTATTTAAAAAGGTAATTTAAAAGTGACTGGGGTATATTTCCCAAATTTGACTTGGTATCAGATACAGAACACGGACCACAAAAAGAACATAAGGTAGATTTATGTTCATCCCCAGATCAGCCTTTCATAATCCAATGTACAGCATAGCTCTGACTGGGGATGGGAGGAAAAAGCAGGTCTGCTGGATTCTCAAATAGTGACAAGGAACATGCTGACAGGAGAGAGTTAAAAGGATAAGCACATTAGTCTGCTGTTCCTTCTTTCACTATCAGGGGCTGATGTTAGGGAAGTGACATAGTTGTATTACTTAACTTCTGTAAAGAAAAGTTAGGTCACCAAGACTGCTCTCTCTGGCAAAAAAAAATAAAAAAGTATATCTAAATAATGCTGCAAAACAATTATTCAGAAGTTCAGAAAGCGTGACTCTGAAATGCTGATGTAATCAAGGTGTGGTGTGAAATTAATATTTGCACACGTGATGGTCTTTGCTGGATATCTTCTGGTTCCACAGCTTTCAGGGGCTGCCATCTGCATTGACCGAAATGCTGTAATCAGCCACATAGGCTTCTATGTGGCCCACTACTGCAACAACAATACAGACTCCATAGCCAATAGGTAGGAGGGCCACTGACCAGGTTATGACAAAGATTTGGAAATGGAAGAGGTAAGTTTACACATTATACCTTACTCTCTTATGTCAGTTTAGATTTATGCTCCATGGTGCGACAGCACGTGTGCATTTTTGTGAAAATTTTGTGTCATTTAGGGCAGCCCATGCATTTAAATTGGCTGTACTATGCTCAGAAATTGCACAAAGTGCATAACACATTTTTTTAAAACTGTGCCATGTCCAAAACACATGGTACTTTATTATGCTTTTGGCACATGCAAAAGCACTCACATTATGACTGGTGTGTTGGTAGGAATTAATGGCACCACTGCATGCTTGCAAAAAGATCGCTCATTTTTTATGCATTGCAGGAATGCAAGCAATTTTGCACACATTCCCCCCAACGCACAAATGTGAACCTAGCATAACATCTGTCTGGAAGCATATGACTAACAGATGAGCATCAACAGATGATTAATGCTCAGCATCAGCTGTGGAAAATGTTCAGGATGTCCAACATTTTTTATTCAAGACTGAAAATATTGTAATTAGTCCATGTGTTCATACTCCTCATTACTGCTACATACCTTTAGATACTGGAGCCTGGCCTCCAATTCAGCTCTTCTGATAGAAGAACCATAAACAGTCTCCAGCCTGTCAATACAGAAACACACATTGAAACAGCATGCCTCAATAGTTATCGATAGTGATTTACATGACGTACATATAGGGAAAGACAAACACCCAGGGTCTTGTGCGGTGCAGAATATCAATATTAGAAAATATATCATTTCTGGATATTTTAGTTTGCATTTAAAAATTGACAAAAAAAAAAAAAAAATGATATATACACATAAATACATACATATAATACTGAGCCCTCTATGTAGAGGTAGTAAAAGTACAACCAGACCATGTTTTTGATATTTCAAATGTTACCTTATTTTGTTCCCAGAAACCTTTATAAGCTCTACAATTTCCTTGTGCCTGATTCCTTCCACATTGAGGCCATTAACTCCAGCAATTATATCACCTAAAAAAAAAAAATAGTACATGGGTAAGGAGGACATCCTATCATCATAACCCTTTATCTAAGGATCAAAGTTGTTTAATGACCTGCTATATATATTGCACTAGCTTTAGGAAAAATTCTCAAATTAGGAAGGATAAAAGGTGTGGAATGAGAAACACAGAATGAAACATGAAACCATAAAGTGCCAGCTTATGTATAATGAAAATACTAAATGAGCCTTTAATGGTGCCATAAACCATTACACCAATATCCGGTTTTTCCAGCCTTCACTAATCCCAGAGTAACTCTGTATCTTCAAGTGACTAACAATCTGATAAAATTCACCGGTCACTTCAGGCATCCTCTATTAGGTTTGCATTCAAGTTGGTAAAGTTACTTATATAAAAACCACTGTACATGATAAGCTGGGGTGTTTTACAGACTGACATATCAGGTAGCGAAAAAACAAAGATGTCATTATCTGATTGTTGTTAGGGGTTAACAAAAGCTTTGCTTTTTCCCCCTGCCCGTTTTCTAAAATCGGAAAATGAGTAAACCTGTATTGAACAAAAATGGTATTACAACTAAAACCCGTTACACAATGCTAGAATACACTGATCAGCGCTCCCAGCCATTAGCTGGTTTTCCAGCATGTCCTTTCAACAAAAGTTGGTTGTTAAACTAGATTAATGGGCCATACACACTATCAGATTATCTGAAGACTTTTGTCTGTAGACTTACCAAAACCATATAATATGAGGTCAAACCTAAACACTTTCAAGTTGTATGCAATCCGGCAGGCCCTTGCACTACATAGAAAAGGTAAATCTGAAGGAAAAAGTCTTCAGATAATCTGATTGTGTGTATGGCCCTTAAGCTGGGTACACACCATACAACTTTTGTTGATAGATTTAATTTAGATTTACCTTTTCTATGTATTGCACAGGGCCTGCCTCATTGAATACAAATTGAAAGTGTTTAGGTCTGACCTCCTATTATATGGTTTTGGAAGTCTAAAGGAAAAAATCTAAAGAAAATTGTATAGTGTGTACAGGGCCTTAGGTTAGAAAGAGTTGTACAACACTTGACTGAACTGGCCACTAATCTATTAACTCCGTCTCCAAGCCATATGGATGAGCACCGGTACCAGACACATACATCCCTGCCCTGTGTTGTGGATGAGCACCGGTACCAGACACATACATCTCTGCCCTGTGTTGTGGATGAGCACCGGTACCAGAGACATACATCCCTGCCCTGTGTTGTGGATGAGCACCATTACCAGAGACATACATCCCTGCCCTGTGTTGTGGATGAGCACCGGTACCAGAGACATACATCCCTGCCCTGTGTTGTGGATGAGCACCATTACCAGAGACATACATCCCTGCCCTGTGTTGTGGATGAGCACCATTACCAGAGACATACATCCCTGCCCTGTGTCATGGATGAGCACCGGTACCAGAGACATACATCCCTGCCCTGTGTCATGGATGAGCACCGGTACCAGAGACATACATCCCTGCCCTGTGCCATGGATGAGCACCGGTACCAGAGACATACATTCCTGCCCTGTGTCGTGGATGAGCACCGGTACCAGAGACATACATCCCTGCCCTGTGTTGTGCATGAGCACCGGTACCAGAGACCAAGGTAGCCCAGATTTGCTGACAAGATTAGTTTAGAGAGGGGAAGAAAATAAAGGAGACTTGTAATGAAGGTTAAATGCAATTTGGACATTAATAACTCATAATAACATGTTACATTGGCTCACGTTATTTAGCCTAATTGTAGTTATCAAGATTGCTAAAAAGATTGGGGAAATGGTAATCCCTTAAAAAAAGACATGCTGTATGAGTTGCATAAGCATAAGCAAAAGACGACAACACATGGCGATAACCTAACTGATTACATAAATATGCTCAGCTATCTATAACTCTTTGTTGGCCTCTGCTCTCTTGGCTGCTGTCACTGAATGTCCTCTGCACTTCCTGACAGATAAAGGAGGATGCTAGGTAGGGGACTGCCGCTTCATGGATTCCCCGAAATCTCTATGAAGTCTGGCAACTTTGATTAAAGCAGGAACAGAAGTTCGTGCTCCGTACATTTCTGCATGGACACAATTGGAGGCTCCTTTCCAAGCCCTAGCTTGCCTGAGTCATTTCCTGCAGAGAACATGTTGGAGGACACAGAAAAGCAACAGGGACTCGAACAAAAACATTCCCACTGACATAGGCTTCATGTTAACACACTGTGCTTCAAAGTAAAAGGTGGTCACTGCTACGAATGGGAGATTTACTGAAAAGTGAAAAACATTTTGGAAACCTAACTGAATAACTGCATAGGAGATTGCTCTTTTTTTCTGGATGAAGTGGAAATAAGGCAGGGAAGATGATTTGCATATCTCTACACCATGTAATGTGAGGACTATGAGCTAGAACAATAATACTATACCAAAACTTGATAAAAGAAAAAAAAAAAAAAAAGTTTTAAGACCAACGTTCTATTTTTATTCCTGTCTTACAAGAAACTGAAGAAAAAAAAAAAATCAAGACTAGGTTTCTTTGTAATCGTGTCATACCACACGTCTGCTTATATACGAGACCAACGGTGAATTACAGTGATAGGAAAAACCCAGCCCCCTAACCAAGCCACGTTTTCTAATGACTGAAGGTGGAGATGACAGGGCTTGAATAAATGGCATGTTTGACTTTATCTAAGAATTGCTGTCAGGAAGGTGTGCGATTACACAGGAAGTCACCAGTAAACCGCTCGCATTTCTTACCAATGACAGCAGCATGATAATATGAGGAAATTCCAGATAAAAGCATGCATACGCAGCAGTTTACGTCTACCTCTTGTCTTTTGGCTTGAATGTCTGCAATTAGCTTTTCTTATACCTACAACAAAAAAAAAAGCTGACTTACCAACTTTTAGGCCACACAGCATAGCAGGGCTTCCTTCATGTACCCGGCAGACAAATGTAAACATTTCCACTGTATTCTTGTCTTTATGGTGCAATCCATAGGTCTGCAGAACAAACAAAAAAGGAACTCTTACTTCAGGTTTATAGCCAACTACACAGTGGTCTCCAAAATGTGAGAAGACAAGATAATGGATTACTTTACAGCCTTAAAGCGGAGTTCCGGCCACGAAAACGTTTTTTCAATAAAAATACCCCCGGGACAGTCAGGGCTAGTACATTCCACAATGGCTAGCCTCTTTACTGTCCCGGGTCGCACTTACCTTTTAGAAGAAATACTTACCTTGAAAATTTCTTCTCCAGCGCTGCCATCTCAGATGTGGGCAGCTGAAGCCAGCGCGTCCTCTTCTGCGTCCTCTTATCCCAGAATGCGCCTGCACCGGCCCGATCGTCACTTCTGGTGCGGGCAGGTCATCCCTCCACAGCTTCTGGGCATGCCCAGAAGCGGTTTAGAAGGGAATGAGGCGCCAGCACCGGAAGTGACGAGCGGGGCTGGTGCAGGCGCATTGATTCCTGGGAGCGATGACGTTCAGCTCCCAGGAATCAATGCAAAGAAGAAGTGACGGCGCGGGCCGCAGCCACAGATGGAGGAAGTGGAAGAAAGGGGAGTATATTTTTCTTCAATAACGAGGTTAAGTAAACAAAAAAAATCGTAACTATCCATTTATTTTTCGGGTGACGAAAAGCAAGCGGATGGCCTAAAATCGATTATCGATTTTGTGGCTCGAACTCCCGCTTTAAAAATAAGCAGCATGATAAAAAAAAACAGGCACATTATTCCTATGGCAAAAAAAGCACAAAATACTTCCAATGAAAATCACAGGTTCACATATCCTAATCAGTTATAGAGTTACAAACTTGCTTTATCTTTTTTGACTAAGGCCAACCATACACGATTCAAATCTCGCCCGATTCGAAGCATTAGTGGGCAAGCTGAATGTACCAAGTTGATCGTTTATCAACTTGGGTAAAACCAGTCTGCTTTAGATTATCACAAACGGCTGCTATAGTCACTAGAGATAATCACTGTCTTCTCCCGGCGGGGCCGGCTTCCCTGCTGGGAGAAGAAAATTGCTCAGCAGGAGGGATTCCCCTGTCAGCGCTGTCTGTGTTAATGGGGGAATCATGCAAATTTCCTTCCTGCAATCTATGGTTCCAGAAAATAAATTTGCACTGTCTATGGGCTGCCTAAACCAGGGATCTTCAAACTTCGGCCCTCCAGCAGTTGTGGAACTACATGTCCAATAAAGCATTTTAAAACTGACATTCGCAGAGATGACTAGCCATGATGAGAATTGCAATTCCTGAACAACTGGAGGTCCATAGTTTGGAGACCCCTGGTCTAAACTTCAGCTGAGAAACTGTTGTGCAGTACTTAGTTTTTATGGGATATGGCAAAGGATAGAGTTAAGGCCGGCTCTACACTGTTCGAATCTAGTCCCTGCTGAACCGGCAGAGATTCGAACAGTTATTGGGCAGGCTGAATGTACCAAGTTGATCGCTCAACTTGGGTACAACCAGCCTGCTGGATTCTCTTACGATCACTAGCGGCTGCTATAATCCCTGTTTTCTCCCGACGGGGACTGTCTGTGTTGATAGGGGAATCGTGCAAATGCAGGAAAGAATCTTGCACCTTGTATGGCTACTTGTACCACTAGATGTGAAACTGTTCATACCCATCCCACTAATAATTCCCTAGACAGCAGTTTGATGGCAGGCATCTGCTGGACCTACACACACTAGATCAGGGATATGCAAACTGTGGCCCTCCAGATGTTGCAGAACTACCAGTCCCAACAGGCATAGCAAGACTGACAGCCACAAGCCTGATACCCAGAGGCATGATGGGACTTGCAGTTTTGTAACAGCTGGAGGGCCACAGTTTGCATATCCCTGCACTAGATCATGGCCGCCGTCCAGCTGAAGGGACTTATTTTATGTCTTTGGCCAATCACAGACGACATCTGCCAGCTGGACAATGTAAAGCGGTGATCTTTTTAGTACAAGTACATTAGTGTCACTTTAGATAAATGGATATAAAGAATTACAGATAACCTTTGTATACAGCACTAGATAATTTGATTTAGGAGACCTAAGAAAGATAAACACCAGTCACCCAGCCACAGGAATATAAGGAAATAATGACTATATGCAAACATTTAGCCTGGCCACTTCCTAGCAACTGACAGAGGCTGCCCTGGATGAACACCTCACCAGCTGCTTCTATTTGCTTAACAGGTGATAATCCAGAGCTCTGTGCAGGTGAACGGAAATCTGCAGTTACCTATTAACCGGCTGTGCTATTCATATTTATAACGTACACTGAATAAAACTTATCAATATTAGATGTAGTCACTGCTGGTTAAATTAACCCTCTAGCACACAGATTGTAAGACTCTCACAGGTACATGTAACCGAAGTCTACTGCAATATGTTCAGTTCATGCAAAAATTGTCCCATAGCACAGAACACTCCATTGAATTTTCCACTTAAAGTGGAGTTCCACCCATTTTAGTCACTTTAGATGTATGTAATCCCCTTTAAAACGACTTTTACCAATGGAAAGTTTTTTTTTTTTTTTTTGCTAGTAAATACCTTATTTTCTGCTTTATTTATCCTCTCCTCACTTCCGGGTCCGGTCGGCGATTACGTCATTCGGCGATTCGCAGTGTGTGCTGGGATGCATCTCAGGGCATGAAATCTCGCGTTATTACACAGGAGATGAGCTGTACTGCGTGTTCTGCCCCGCCTCCTCTCAGTGAGCTGTATGTAAGTAGTGTATTGAGGCCGTTCTCCGCCCCGCCTCCTCTCAGTGAGCGAGGACTGAAAGCATTATATCCTCACTGAGCTCACTGAGAGGAGGCGGGGCGGAGCACGGCCTCAATACACTACCTACATGCAGCTCACTGAGAGGAGGCGGGGCGGAGGCGGGGCAGAGCACACAGTGCAGCTCATCTCCTGTGTAATAATGCAAGATTTCATGCCATCCCAGCACACACTGCGAATCGCCGAATGATATAATCCCCGACCGGACCCAGAAGTGAGAAGAGGATAAAGCAGAAAAAAAAGGTATTTACTAGCAACAAAAAAAAAAAAAAAAAACACAAAAAAAAAAACTTTCCATTTGTAAAAGTCGTTTTAAAGGGGATTACATACATCTATGCAATCCAATTTATTAAAAATGGGTGGAACTCCACTTTAATGGCATGCTCACATCAGATGCACTGGGCAGCCTTGTCGGGCATAGTTCCAATACAAGACAAGGCAAAGAAAAAAAGTCCAGCTCACACCACTACTTGTGGTGTGTATGCAAGCAAAAAAAAAAAAAAAAAACACAAACCACAATGTATTCAATAGAACTTCGTAAAATATCAATGTGACATTTCAATAAAGTTTGCACAAAAGAAAAACAGAAAAAAGGTAAAAAGTGTGACATGTCTGGATTGGCGCTAGGGTTGCCACCTCATCCCTTTAAACCAGGACACACATTAATTACACAGGTTCTGTGGCTGATCAAGGTGGTAATTAAACTCACTTAGTGCCTTATCTGCATTAAATTAGCCTCAAAACCTGTGTAATTAATATGTGTCCTGGTTTAAAGGGATGAGGTGGCAACCCTAATTGGCGCATCGGCACTGTTCCTCCCAGGGCACATCAGCACAGCACTTCAGCAGCCATGTGTTCAGCGTGGCTGCTGTCTGGAATGAGCCCTTAATAAAAACTACACACCAGTCCATCTGTCAAATGGCAGAGTAGCTGGCTTGTCAGCCCAGGCTTGAACGCAATAAAGACTAAAAAGGAACAGAAAACCCTTTGCAGAGGTAGATTTAAACCAAACGTTGGTAGATTTTCTGGAAATGCTAGCTACCTGGCTGTAGCTAAAGATTCCTATTGTTTGCTGACATTTCAGATCTGCATATTTGTTCTAGGTTATCGACCTAAAGTAACGGAGCTAAGGGTTCAGCACAACAACCTGGTAACCATTTTCAGAAGAAATGGATGGACTTGTGTCTTTTTTCAACCAGATTAACTATTTAAGAAATAGCCGCCTCCATATTCCCTTTAAAAACAGGTTTACTTGAAGAGCTGACAGCTATTTAGGTGTATAGGTATATCTCCTATATAGTTGTGAGTCTGAAGATCTCTAGACTAACTAGACTGTGGAAACTCTGAAAAGATGAAAAAATCCAGGAGGAGGAAGCATTACAGAAAACACATGCTGAAACATCATGTTGGGAAATGTTGCGGCTCACACTGTGGGGTCTGATGCACAATAAAAAAAAAAAAAATCTTTAGGCAATTTGCCAGCACACGACAAAACCCTTAAGGCTCCGTTCACATGTAGGCGTTTTGGGGCGTTTTTGGGGCGTTTTTCTGCTCTAGGATCAGCTCTCAAAACGCCCAACAAGACAAATCCTATTCATTTCAATGGCCCCTGTTCACATCTGAGCGTTTTGACGCTGTATACAAAACGCCCAACGCTCAAAAAAGTACATGAGCTTCTTTTTGGGCAGATTACAGGCGTTTTCCATTGATCTCTATTCAATCTAAAAACGCCTGCACAAAAATCGCGGTAAAAATCGCGGTAAAAAACGCCGCAAAAATCGCGGTAAAATCGCGGTAAAAAACGCGCGAAAAACGCTACGCTCAGGTGTGAATGTAGCCTAAAGTCTAGACAACTTTTCTGCAAACTCTGATGGGGCAATATCCCTAGTCTGACCAAGGTGACCATTTTGAATGGTATCCGTATAAAAGTTAGGCTGAGTTTCTGTGTGTGTAAAAGTCAGTGCAAATAAAAGTTGCCAGGCCAAAAGTGAAAGGCAAGTGATAAAAAGGAAATAATAATTAAAGACTTCTCAATTACTCACCACATGCAACCATAATAAAGCAGCCCTGAACGATGACCGTGAGTAACAAGAAATGCTTAGTGTGCCCAACTAGTACCCTAAAAAAGGTAACACCTTTTGTCTTAACATTCTTCCTGAAAAATACCAAAGCACTTTCTGGTGTGTGAGGACGTATGCTTTATATCTGCAGTGTGAAATCTAAGGCACTGCTGCCTCTGACTTAGACTGGGATAGGAGAGATACAAGCTCAATGTACATCAGTGTCTGATCACAGTCAACATCCATCACATTTCAAGTGACAGTGGACTCCTAGAAAATAGGACGCAGGAGGAATCCACTGTAGGAAAAAAAAAAAAAAAAAAAGTGTATAAAAGCCAGATTGGAGTTTGTCAAAAGGCATACTGACAAGCCACAATGTTTCTGCAAGAATACATTGTTAAGACAAAGCTGGAGGTTTTTGGCAAGTCACATCAGCTCTCGGTTCACAGACGACACAAGAAGCCTACAAAGAAAAGAATATGGTGCCTATTGTATTCCTGAACACAGGTGGTGGTCACTTGTCCATTATTATTTTACAGGATTTATATAGCGCCAACAGTTTGCGCAGCACTTTACAATATGAGGGAAGACAATACATTTACAAGACAATTCAATACAGGACGAGTTAGTTACATAGTTAGTGAGGTTGAAAAAAAAAAGACACCAATCCATCCAGTTCAACCTATGATGTGTGTGTGTTTGCTGCTAACCGTACATTGTATACCCCTGTATGTTGTAGTCTTTAAGGGTCCCATCTAATAGTTTTTTTGAAACTATCGATGCTCCCTGCTGATACCACTGCTTGTGGAAGAGAATTCCACATCCTTATTGCTCTTACAGTGAAGAACCCCCTGCTCGTTAGAGCTTACAATCTAGAAGGGAGAAGTCTATCAGGGGTGCTATTCAGAGAATGCTTTGCACGCTCTCAATGAATGCAAAGCATTCTCTGATTGGGCGAGGTGGAGAGCATGATATCACCCCGCCACTCCGCCTTATCCAATCACAGAATGCTTTGCATTCACTGAGAAAATGCAATGCCAAATGGACAAACTTCTATGTTCACAATGCAGCAGACATTGACTGGAGATCATGGTGGTAGCAGAGTCTACTTCAGTAATTTCCAACTTCTAGAGGGATGCCACATGCATACTTATTGCTCCAAGCTGGACCAATGTAACTATGTAAAAAATGCTATGCCTGGAATTCATCTTATGAATGAATTCTTATGAATCTTATCTAAGGACAGGCCGCTCATCAAATACCATCTGGGTTCAACAACCCATATTAGTACCGACTGGTGCTTTAAAGGCTTCAGCAAAGGGTCTTAAAGCTTTCTAATAATTTTACTAATGATTTAGAAAAGCTTGCTGTACACACTGCTCTAAGCTGAAGCAACATGCAACATGGTTCTTCGATGTTGTGATGGAATCTAGCATATAGACCGTCTTCACCACTATTTGACCTTTCCACCATCTTTGCAGAACTCTATTGAAGATAAAGATTGGATGGTTTGAAAAATACCAATTGCTTGGGCCAATGGTCAATTCATTCGAACAATCCAAATCAATCAATGCGGCTTTTCCCAGTGACTGTTTTAGCACCCAATAAATTATCAAAAGTAAAAAAAGACCAATACTGAATGCATTTCCTTTGAGGTTACAAATAAATAGCTTGATGTTAAGTTGATGAAATGATTAGATCAAGTGTTAGATTTGATGAAAAAAAAAAATATATATTAGATCTAGGCAAAGCATAGGACTTTAGGTGGCAGCACATTATGCAGATTTTGTATCAGATAAGTAATTTAATATATTATTCACATACCAGATCAATGGAATACAACACAAAAGCCACATTGTTACATTAGAAATACCTTCAAAAAACACTAAAAAGGTTTGGAAACTGAGCTCACCTGAATCTCAAACCCAAAAGTTTCAGAATCTTCCTTCACCAAAGTAAGTATTTTTCTGCAAAAAGAAAAAAAAAACCTTATTGTTTCCATTTTTGTATAGTGTTTGTCCCCCCACCCCCTACATCTGCACAGTAGTTTACCAGTAGACAAGACAAAGCATATGGACCGTGAATTGCACAATACAGGCCATTGTTCTGTATAACAAGGCTTCGGGCCTCTCATTATCAAAGCCAAACACCCACCGTGCCTCAATAGGCCTTTATTTGGAGTCTCTTAAAGTCCAGTTTTGCACATATGTTGCCAATTAGATGCCATCATTAATGGTACTGTTTTTACACTTTGTCATTAGCAAATATACTGAGACTTTAGGAAGGAAAAAAAATCTACCATACACAAGTAATTGCAGGCACCTTATTGTAACTAGGGAACGTATGACTGATTAATATTAAAATAAGTGAATCAAATGTAATTCAACAAGAGCTCTGACTCCAATAAACCTTATCTAAAAGGCAAAACTTTATTGGTTTAGAATAGAGTTGTTAGAATGTAGGGCTCATCGCACTGCGCTGCTCTGATAAAAAAGGTATTGCTCGCAGCCCATTTGTTTATTGCACTATGCCAGTGTTTTTCAACCAGGGTGCCTTGGCAAAATTCTCAAAAAATGTACACAAACCAGCGGGTGGATAAAGGCTGCCTTTAGTAACACAAAGGCACAGGTTTTCATTGTGCACCATTACAACCTTCTAGCCGCCAGTGTCCCAACAACCAATGACCTCATCCGTTGATAAGGAGGACATTGGGCATCTGCACAGCATCCTGGATTGCTCCTTCACTGTCCCCTCTGTCAGCACTGGGGCCAAGTTAGCTGAGTGAGAAAGGGAAACTGGGGGAGAAGAGAAACATTGGAATACTAGGCAGTACCAGTGTGCAAAAGTGCATTTGCTTTGGAAGAATAAATCACCTCTAATGTTCGGTGTCCTATGTGTGTATGTATGTAAAAGTATAGGTTTTTACATTTTAGAATGGGGTGCCTAGACATATGCATCATTTTAAAGAGTGCTGCAACTGTAAAAAGGTTGAGAAACACTGTACTATGCTCACACACCACCGAAACACAGTAGCGTGAACCGGGCACATAGGAGACAAAGCATTTTGCCTTGTCCTTGCAGTGGGACTGCACTGGAATAGCTTTCAATGCAGTCCCACCACATGTGGTATGAATCTATCCTTAGAACAGCTAATTGCTGTCTCATTGCTACGGGAATTCACTTTCTCGGTTTATCCTGGTGACCATTGTAACTGGGACAGAGTGAAGGAAAGTGCACATTCTAGAGTTGTTACCAGAACAGGAATAAAGAAGAAACCCTCCAGTGGGGACACTTGTTCTGGTGACAACTGTCTTAAACTGATCATACATGGAGCACATTTTGGCCATTCCCTAATGAACCGCCCAAATTTGAAGAAGTAGCCCTGACAGCATGCTCTCAGACATCCTTCAATCTGAAAAGCAAAGGAACTGGGAGGAAATGGTTGGCCGAACAGGGGCGGCATCCAATCATTATTTAGGTAGTCTTACAGCCATGGGTTCAGGCTGTCAGAATACAATAGCCAACGGAAGTCATCTGGCCAGCTACGCAGTCTAGAATGGATAGGGAAATAGATTCATTTTTCTTTTTCAGCTGCTGTGAATGGCCAGCTTAGGCCCCATACACACTGGCTCAATGCCAGGCGACATCGGCTGGTTCTAAAGAAATCGGACGACATTCGGCCTTGTATGTAATGCGGCTGGCTTCTTTCTGATGAGCATGGGGGAAAACCAAGCGCTGACCAGAGTGTTCCAGCGGGGGGGTCTGACCCCCAGTCAGAACACAAAAGAACAGCAGGGGAGATAACTCCTAATGTCAGATCGTTAGTACAGCGGCTCGGACTGGAGGGGTCAGGTTTTTTTCGTTCAATCTCGCTTTAAAGATAAAATCTCACTTCCTGTTGTGTCTACAGGAAAGGAAGTGAAGCGAAAACTTTTTTGATTTCCTATTCCATCCAAAAATAAGAAAAAAGTTATGGGTTTAGATTTAATGTAAGATTTGTGGCTGTCTGCAAAAGATTTGCAGATTTAAATATAACTCTAAGAGGAGCATTATAGGCGGCAGCATCTATGGTTTACAGGAACAAACTTTGTCCAGTTTATTTACTAGATAAAAGGAGCAGCAAACTCTACCTACTTCTAGAAAGGGTACATTTATATTATATTAATGAAAGCATGTTCTATTGTTTTCTATCAGACAGACCTTATCTTTAAGATAAGAGTATCCCAGCAGGAAACTGAGCAAATATGGCCATCTGCACTGAACAGCTAATTACAAACTCTACATAAAACAATGTTTTTAAGGGCTAAAATGGCTACCGATCCTCTTAAGATAGGGGTCTTCAAACTATGGCCCTCCAGTTGTTCAGGAACTACATTTCCCATCATGCCTAGTCATGTCTGTGAATGTCAGAGTCTTACAATGCCTCATGGGATGTGTAGTTCCGCAACAGCTGGAGGGCCGTAGTTTGAGGATCCCTGCAAATCATAGTACATGTGTATGACAGGGGGTGGGGGAAGTAATCCCCGCTGGGAGAACACAGTGATCAGCTATAATACCCGCTGTCAATAATCGCATGTAAAACCTAACAGTTTGGTTGTACGAAAGTTGATCCATTGATCAACTTGGCTACATTCAGGCTGCCCCTACATGGTTCAAATCTCTGCCAATTTCTGCTGAACTGGCCTAAAGTCAAACAGTCTATGGCTGGCTTAAAGGGATTGTAAAGTCTCAAGGATTTTTCCCTAATACATTCTTTGCATTAAGGTGAAAAACCTGTGCTGCAGCTGCCCCAAGAGCCCCACCCTTTTTCTTACCCAAACCCATCCATTCCAGCATTGTGCACGAGCCCAGCAGCTCCAGCCCGTCTGTCCTCATTGGATAGATTGATAGCCGCAGGAGCTTTTTGCTCCCACTACTGTCAATGAAACCCAGTGACATAGGAGTGGGGGTGGGGCGAGTCCCGATGTCTGACAATGGACGCAGCAACGGGACTCGGGAGTGCGCCCGCACAGGTGCCCCAGGGAAAGTGGCTCTACACAAGGGCACCCGATAAAGGGGAGGAGCCGGGAGCACCGGCGGGGCACCCAAGAAGAGGAGGGAGGATTGGGGGCTGCTCTATGCAAAACCCTTCCACTGAGCAGGTGAGTATAACATGTTTGTTATTTTTTTTTTAACAAAAATTCAAACCCTCACAATCCTTTTAAGCCAAGTCAGAAGTCAAGTACCATATGCTTCATTTACATCAAATCAATAGTGAGACAATCTGATGGTTAAATCCATAGTAACAAACATGTACATCAATGCAAATAATGGAAATGAGATCAATAACCAAAGTGATTCTGAAATGCTTCCTTAGCACAAAACTCTGCTTCAACAACCATTTTTTTTATTAAACTATTAACACCTATATAGAGACAGATTCAGGAGTTAGATGGAGGAGACCGCTTACCTGTAATGTTCAGATGTCTGGTTTATATTCTTCCAGCCCATTGAAGAACCCTAAATGCAGGAAAAAAACAAACAAACATTAAGACATGTACAAAAATAATATGCACACAGATTGGCGTTATTTCTGTTACCACCATAACCAGCAGTGATCTAGCTAGCAAGGAGACTGCAGTGACCAGATCTATCCAGCCTCATCTATCAGCAGTCCGTTCTTGGCTACACAAAGGTTTATCTTTGACCAATATAAAAATACTTAAAGAGAAATACAGGCAAAGCTCGTTTGGCTGTACTTCTATGTATCACAGGAGTGCAGTCCATTCTGCACTCCTGTGACCTGCTGTCAGCCGATGTCACAGAGCCAGTCCAGGCTGGGGAAAGGTCACCATCATATGGTCAAGATCCATCCAGATGCCTAAACAAGCGCCCAGCTAAGCCTCTCAGATGCACCACAGAGCCTGAGCCAGCTGCTCCCGCCCCTCCCTAGCTCAGCAATATAGTGAACACTGGAGGTGCAGAGCAGAGAGCCGGTGACTGACAGTCACAGCTCTCTGCTCAGAGCAGCAGGGAGAACTGAGTGATCAGCGGTGTTGGATCGCTCAGTTTTCAGCCCCCGCGGGGGACAGATGCAACATTGGATCACTGCTGCATCCACCTAGGTAAGTAGGATTTAAAAAAATCAAAATCCCAAACTTCTCTTTTAAGCTGGCTGGGGCAAAATAGACATTCATTTCAACTTCAGTGATGACATTTTAAAGCAAAGGATGACATTTATTTTTCTAGTATGAACACATTTTTAACAATTTATGTGGTTTTCACTTGGGAAAGTCCATTTGTCCCATACTCATACGTTAATAGCAAAGTAAAGTTTAATGTACTTTAGGACGACACTCGTCAAGCCACTGAATGTTCTCAGAATTTAGTTTGAACATTTCTTCCAAAATCTACAAGCATAAGGCCAGCTTTAGACCTGGTTCACACCTGTGCGTTTTTAGTGCTTTTTGCAGAAACTCACTACAGTCCATTTAACATGGTTTCCTATAGGACATGTTCACCTCTATGATTTTTTTCAACTGCTGCATTTTTGAAAAGGGCCAGGGACTTTCAAACTCATGCGTGCAAAACACAGCAAGTGATTCACACAGGAATCGCACCGCATGAGGTCTGCTGTGCTATTTGAGCCATACATTTTGTATGGCTGAAATCACATCAACACCAAAATGGCGCAGGACTCTTTCCCGCACCTGAATCGCATCGCATGGGTGTTCAGGTGTCGTTAATCCAACATTGCCACCCGCAACAGATCACATGGACGCCATGCGACTGCTAAGCAGTGCGATGCGGGGAAAGGTAACGAATCTTGAGCGTTTCCTGCATCATATTGTGAAGTGTGAACCAGGGCTCAAACACAAAAGGGCGCGTTTTTGGTTCAATAGGCTTCAATGGAGAAGTCTTTTTGCCGCAATACCACTTGCAGATGGCTCACTGTACATATACCGTGGTAGGGCGGCCTCTCTGCACGAGATCACGTACCTAGAAAAAGGTGTATAGCCGTATGCTGAGGGTCCATCCAGAATTTGTAGTGTTTAATATGTGGTCACACCCTTTTAGCACCTGATAGTTTAGTTTAAATACATGTACAAGTTATTGCAATTTGAGCACAGGTACATCTTTTCTCTGCAGTACGTGATCTGACACTTCCAGGTTTGACGTGCGGCACCCGCCGATTACACAGGGCACAGGCAGAACGATAATCTGCCTATGTAAACAAGGCAGGCACAAATCCTGTGTTTCTGCTAAGCAGGAATAGGGATCTCTGACTTCCTCTAGTGAAATCGACTCCCCACAGTGAGTAAGCACAACCTAGGCTTACATTTGACCCTTTGATCGCCCGTTAACCCCTTCTCTGCCAGTGTCATTAGTACAGTGCATATTTTTAGCACTAATCACTGTAATGATGTCACTGGTCCCCAAAAATTGTAAAAAATGTCAGTTAAAGAGGTTGTAAACTCAGTTAAATTTTTTCTTTTTTACAAGCTGAAAGAGAAACACATAATGCATCGCATACTAGCTCATTATGAAATACTTACCTTAGAACGAGCCCCCGCCGTGCCGTCCGCTCACCTCTATGACAGGTGACATGTCCAGTCGCCCGTCTTCCGGGATCGCGGCATCCGGCCATCTGACCCGTGCCGACAGTCACGGCACGGGTCTCTGAAGAAACGGCACCAGCGCCCGTTTCTTCAGAGCGCATGCGCCAGTGACATCACTGGCTGCATGTAAGGTAAATATCTCCTAAACGGTACATGTTTAGGAGATATTTACAGTACCTATAGGTAAGCCTTATCATAGGCTTACCTATAGGTAAAAGTGTCAGAGGAGGGTTTACTTCCTCTTTAAGTGTTCAATTTGTCCGCCGCAATATTACAGTCCCGCTTTAAGTAGCTGGCTGCTGCCATTACTATTAAAAAATAAAAATATCCCATTGTTTGTTGACACTAGAACAATATACGCTTATTGTGATTTTGTTTTACCAAAAATATGTAGCAGAATACATTTCAGCTTAGATTGAAGAAACTAGCGGTTTTAGATTTTTGATCAGGTATGTTTTATAGCAGAAAGTAAAAAATATGGTATTTTTTTTTTTATTTATAGCACAAAAAAAAAAACACAGGGGTGATCAAATACCACCAAAAGAAAGTTCTATTCGTGGAAAAAAAAAAAAAAAAAAAAAAGGACAGATTTGATTTGGGTAGTGTCACACAACTGCACAATTCTCAGTTAAAAGTAATGCAGTCCCATATCCCAAAAAAATGGCCTCGTCAGGAAAGGGGTAAAAAAAAAAGCATAAAAAATACAAAATGAACCAACACACGAAAAATATGTGTGCAAAAAAAAAAAAAAAAAAAATGCAAAATGCCCTGCAGACATGGATCAAAAGCAAACTGCATAGGTGTGAACCAAGCCTAGAGTGACTGCAGAGGATGAGTGGGATAGTCCAAGGACATAGCAACACTGCAAAACCAACCAATACGTATCAGCTATTCTGCATCAGCCCCAGTGGCACCCTTTGGCACTTACTGCTTTATGCAGACAGTTGCCAACGTTTCCCTTACCTAGGTACTTGCTCAAGTCTCTTGACTGGCGATTTGGTTTCTTTCACACTTGCTTCATTTTTCTCCTGTTACAGAAAGCTGTAGGGAGAATGCCGACATGCATTCCATTTACAGAATACGTGCAACCCCCTGGTGATGTCCAGGTCTGCACTTAAGGCCCCCAACATCAAGATGTCCACCCTTGTTCTGGGGGGGAATGTATACTGCAGTCATACTGGTCACCAAACCCACATATGTGGTTAGAAGAAATGTAAATATGTCAGATCTAAAAGGAAATCAGTGCTGGACTAAACTAAACATTAAAGTGCTATATAACCAAACAAGTCACTAGCATCTATTTCATGAAGACAAGTGCCCCTTTGATGGTCAAATTACAGTTTATGCTATAATGACAATGATTTCATCTCATACATATTGCAGTCTAAACAGCAGAGCTATGGCAGCTGGAGCAAGCTAAGAGGCCACTACAGACGGCCTACGTGCCCCTTAATACCACATACAGTATGGAATTATTGGGCCTTTTTCAAACAAAGACACTAATTGAGTGCAACAAGCTACTCTGCACTAATCGTATATGAGCTCCCAAGACAACAATAAGGAATTCACAAAGGTTAATCTGGGATTAGATACTTTAAATACATTATGTGTAAATGTCTCTGGACAAATTGTTAATGAGAGGTCTAATTAACGCCGACGTTCCAAATGAGAATGCCGAGGTGGCCGTAGACATAGGACATAACCAAACTTGGTTAAGGCAAATCTCAGCATGAATATTTATGTGACAATTACCTTTTCTATGGAAATAAAGTAATGACCTGCATATCATGCGTAAAGGAATCTATCACCACACTCAGTTCCTACCATTAAAGACAAACTTCCTTCCTACTCAGGCTTTTAATATTTGTTTTACTTGTATCAGAAGACCAAGAGATAACAAGTCAGCTAAGATGGCAGTCTCGTGTTTTCTAATACTTTTAAATAAAGCTTTTTGCAACGGTCATTGTAGACACCAATCAGAAAGGCAGGAGAAGATATCATGTTCAAGACATCTCTGACTGCAATAAGAAAGAAAATACCCAACAAAAGTCAATATCCACACATTGTGCTACATGGAGACCACACCAATTCTAGAGGGGCAATTAGACCGACGGAGGAGGTAGGTTTGCTCCAACATGCAATGTAATAGGTTTTCATATTACCGTGATGCTTCAAGCACTTGTTTTTGCAACTTGTGTGTACAAAACCCTCATCATTGTTCCAGTGGTTGTAAAGGATGGACATTATTTACTTTAATGAATTCCTTGCATTAGGCCCCTTTCAGATAGGCAGACTCCTCCAGCAGGTCCGCCTGCTCGGCAGATAACCTGTCCGCTGACCCCCCCGGAGCAAGTGGGTGACAGGTCAGTGTCCGCTATGCTTATGCAAAGCGGACACGGACCCAGCTTTGTTTTCCTCTATGGGTGGTCCGATGGAAAGACTGCCTGTCCATTTCTAACCAAGTGTCATCCAATCTGGTCCACCAGATGGATGGGTAACAGATCCCTGTTTTTAAGCGATAGGATCGGAGACGTCAGCAGGTGCCAACGGACAAGGGAGGGCAATGGATGGTTCGATCAGGTCCACCTAAAAAACTGACAGGCAAAAAAAAAAAAAGTCCCTGTATCTGTATCAGCCCCTGATCTCAATCCAGCACTGTGCCCATCTACAATGGCTCTCCGTTCTCTGCTCACTCCTACTGGTCAAACTATGTGAGCAGACAGTGGGGGGGCCAGGCCAGGCTGCACCGTCTATTGGCCGCAGGCCGCAACGGCTTGGGATGGAGGCCCCAGTTGGGCCCATAGAAGCCGCCCGTTTGTTTTGTTTTTTTTTTTAAAAAGTGTGACGCTGTATGGTCACTAATGCCTCGTTTCCACTGAGTGGATCGGTTCGGGTCGGTACGGTACGCTAATTTGAGTGTTTACATTATGAAAGTGGCCCATAAAACCGAACCAAACCGCACCATTCCTGGTCCTGCTTCAGATGTAGGGCCATAGGAAATGGTACGGTACGGTTAGGGCAGAGCTACTGGCGTCACACGATAGATTCCACTGATTGGCGGAAAACTTCAATGCTCACATCAAATGAAAGAGCAAAACAAACACCTAATTTGGTGTAAACCCCGCATGGTCCCTGGTGGCCCGACTTGCAGTGGAAACGCTCACCTGAATAGACAGGACCATTCTAACCCTTCCAAACTGTACCGACCCGAACCGTTCCGATCAGTGGAAACGAGGCATTAGAGTAAATGACTTATTTGCCAGTTTCACAGTACATCCTCTGTCCAAAGATGGCCACAGCACCAATGACATAATGTCCATCCTGGTTTTCCAAGGCCACCCTAAAATCTGGAGTCTTCAGCTGAACTGAAATTGAACAGGGCTGAGGGATATTTTAGGTACAGAGGGCACATCTTGTAACACCTAGAATATCCAAAGTTTATATAGCTTGTAGGGTCATATGTTCAAGTGACAAGCACAGACTACCCATTACATCCACTTTTACAAACCGTAACGCTAGGTTTACACTTTTGCAGTTTATTATGAGTAGCAGTGGGTCATAAAGTACCCCAAAAAATCCAGTCCATTAACAAGTGCAAATAAGAAAGGAGATCAGCAAGTATAAAATTGCAGAAACAATGAACACATCAGCCATTCTTTCCAGACTCCTGTGCCAATTTTATTATGCATGAAGCTGACGTATGCATTACACGCAATGGACCCAAAAATTTGCATGCAACATGTAAATGACGTTCTGGGTGGACAGGATTCTTCCACATATGCCACATTTACCCATAGTTTAACACTTGCCCTTCTCACAGGCCTATGAAGGGAGGTCTTTATTTTCCCAGTCAACCCTCATAAAAGTTTCTTTCACGCTGACCCGCATATATTTTAATAACTCGCAGTTCATTTCCAGAGACAATTTCTTCCATTGTGTGATTTGAGGTTCACAGCTTGTAACAAGCGTCAGCTACAGTAGGCAAAGAGACCGTTCCAAGCGCATTTGTAAAATGTGAATAGGAACTTCAAACTTTAAAGTAGGCGTTGGGGGGGGGGGGGGGGGGTGAACGTGAGAGTATCGCTGGAATAAACTTCACACAGCCAGGAATGTGAATTATGCATTGAAGCTCTAAGTCAACTTAACATTTGTAGCAAAAGAACAATTGTTGCAGAAATTTGAAGGATCATGTTAATACACAGATATGAACCAGATAAAGCATCTAGCTCGGAGAGTCACAGCGTTTAGCATGCCGAAGTACAAACCCGCGGATATGGATTTTCTTCACTTATGTGGAAAAATGAATATGGCTTACACTTAAACCTTTTAACTTTCCTTCATTAAATGCTTTTGGAAAGTCCCACTGTATTGTTTGTGTCATTAAGAACTAGGATGTGCCTAGTCTTCCCAGAATATTGAATGTGTAGACAGTTATTTGAAGACGTCCTGCTAGCACAGCTCAACAAATGGTGATCATGCACACATTGCCACAGACAAGACATCCATCAACTGACAGCATCAATTTAACCATCTACCAACCACCATTTATTTATGCCCTTTTGGCGGTCTACAAGGCTGTCTACCAACCACCACCATTTATGCCTTGTTGGCTGTCTACCAACCACCACCGTTTATGCCCTTCTGGAGGTCTACAAGGCAGTCTACCAACCACCACCATTTATGCCCTTTTGGCAGTCTACAAGGCCATCTACCAACCACCACCATTTATGCCCTTTTGGCGGTCTACAAGGCTGTCTACCAACCACCATTTATGCCTTGTTGGCTGCCTACCAACCACCAACATTTATGCCCTTCTGGAGGTCTACAAGGCAGTCTACCAACCACCACCATTTATGCCCTTTTGTCAGTCTACAAGGCCATCTACCAACCACCACCATTTATGCCCTTTTGGCAGTCTACAAGGCTGTCTACCAACCACCGCCATTTATGCATTGTTGGCTGTCTACAAGGCAGTCTACCAACCACCATTTATGCCTTGTTGGCTGTCTACCAACCACCACCATTTATGCCCTTCTGGAGGTCTACAAGGCCATCTACCAACCACCACCATTTATGCTCTTTTGGCAGTCTACAAGGCTGTCTACCAACCACCACCATTTATGCATTGTTGGCTGTCTACAAGGCAGTCTACCAACCACCACCATTTATGCATTGTTGGCTGTCTACAAGGCAGTCTACCAACCACTACCATTGATGCCCCAACCACAGCCAAGCATTTTTAATTTTACAAAGTAGGTAACTGTTAGAACAACTCCCTGTGACAATTTTACTTTATTGTCGGGGTAGAAATAGATTTATTCTCCAGTGGGCCCAGGCCACAACATAATACTACATTCCGTATTAGGCTGATGGGTTTATGACTCTGCCTTCCTTCTCAAGAACAATTGCTCCCTTTACCTCTTGTCCTAAACAAATATAAAGCTTGACAGGTTAAGGCTAGGTTCACACCTATTGTTTCTCTGAAAAGCGATTTTGCTACCTGTTGAAAGCCTGTTTTTTTTTTTTTTTTTTTCCGAATGGCAATTTTCATTAGGACTAACGCACTACAACTGTAAACCAACCGCTTAGCTTGCAACTGCAGCCCCATAGACTTGAATAAATGCTTCGTCACAGCATGTACCCAGCCTCCTCCAGCTAGATGGCAGGCATTAGGTGAGCAGTTAGGGGGGAAAGCGAAAATATGGCTCAACCATCTGTTCTGACCACCTCCTGGCCCTAGTGTGGAAGAGGCATGATGACATTTTACCCAAATTGTTGCCTGGAACCTGGCTTTAATAAGGTTCTTTTGTTGATCAACAGGTTGCAAACATCTACAACCAGAATCCAAGTTAAGTGGACAAATTATTGTAACATATCATCCACGGACCAATCTAGTCTGGCCATATTAGCTGTAATTTCTCAGGAATGATGGTTACCTGGCTCCAGAAAGTAGTCCAGCTTTGAAGTCACTGTCTGCAGACTACTTCTAATTGCATCTTAGCCTACAGATCGGACAAAATTACATATGACTAAAGTAACACAAAGCAGCAGAAAACTGCAATATTAAAAGTCTTGTCAAAATTTGTTTGGCTGTTTTTTCTTCTGGGTCACAGGAGGACGTATTCCTGTGAGCTATACTCAGCTGACAGCAGGCTTAAGCCCGCTGTCAGCTGACATCACAGGGCCGGTCCATGCTCTGCAAGGATCCTAACTTTAATGTTGGGATCCATCCAGATGCCTGACCCACATCTGGCTTAGCCTCTCAGTGCACAGCTGAGAGCCTAAGCCAGCCGCTCCCACCATCTCCACAGCCCAGTGCTCCAGTGAGGGCTGGAGGGGCAGAGCAGAGAGCTGATGAAAGACAGTCAGCACACTCTGCCCAGTGAAGACCGAGAACCGTCATGTGATCGCTCAGGTCTCGGCCTTAGAGCCAGTGGGGGACAGATGCAGCATCAGAGCGATCCTGTGGCTACATAGGTCAGTATAAGTAATTTTTGTTTTATTACTTTTTTAATCCTGCACATCTCCTTTAAAGAGGTTGTTAAGTGCCCATTCACACTACCGCAACTTGTCAGGCGACTGGTCAGCCTGACAAGTCACGGTCCATGCAGTGCTACGGGAACCTAATAGGAGCGACTCAAGTCGCTCCGACTTAGAAAATAGTTCCTGTACTACTTCGGGGCGACATCGGAGCGACTTGCATAGACATTAATTATATGAAGTCCGTGCAAGTCGTGCCGAAGTCGCAGTGCACGCGACTTCACAGGTCGCCCCCGAAGTCGTGCCGAGGAAGTGTGAACCGGCACTTAACCTCAGAATTTAAAAAAAAAAAAACACCTGAAAGACAAACACATAATGAGCTAGTTAGTATGCATCGCATACTAGCTCATTATGAAATAACGGAATTTTTGTAAAATCTTACCTGTAAAATTCCTTTCTCTGAGTCCTCCGACAGTCGCCGCCTCTTCATATTCGTCACATATGGGGTATTAGACTTTGCTCCGAAGGAGTAGCTAGGCAACAGAATATGTTAACAATAAAGCTTTTAACATATCCCACCCTCAAGGGGTGGTCCCCTCAGTCAATACCCTCCCTACTTCCTGCAACCATATCTCAGTTTTAGTGGAATAGCAGTAGAGTATACAATCAAACCCCAAAAGAGGGGCGGGGGCGGCGACTGTCGGAGGACTCAGAGAAAGGAATTTTACAGGTAAGATTTTACAAAAATTCCGTTTTCTCTTACGTCCTCCGACAGTCGCCGCCTCTTCATATTCGTCACATATGGGGACGTCCCAAAGCAGTGCAAACATGAGGGGTGGGAAACGCATCCGCGCCGAAAGGCAACGCAGTCTCCGCATCAAAGAAGGAACCTTACCAAAGGTAGGAAACCAGCTGGGCAACAGCAAAAAACAAGTGCTCAACAGGAGCAACAACCCAGGAAAAGACAAAAAACCAGGGGATACAAAACTTATCCCAACAGCCAGGAGTCCCCAACAAGGGACCCTAGGGAACAGCCGCACTAAGAACCTTGCGGCCAAAGGAAGCATCCGCCGATGCCTGAACATCTACTTTGTAGAATTTTGTGAAAGTGTGCACGGTCGACCAAGTCGCCGCCTTACACACCTGGGCTACAGAAGCCCCATGACGACAGGCCCAAGACGTACTCAGAGATCTAGTAGAGTGCGCCTTCACAGGCACAGGGGGAACCTTCCCCTGCAAAGCGTAGGCCAGTTCAATGGTCTGCCTGATCCATTTGGCGATGGTAGAGGCCGAAGCCGCCATGCCCTTCCGAGGACCCTCTGGAAGAACAAACAAGGAGTCCGTCTTTCGAAAAGACTCAGTCGATTTAAGGTAAACCCTAATCGCCCGAACAACATCCAGAGAGTGCAATCTCACCTCCTTTGGATGTTTAGGCTTCGTGCACAACGAAGGCAAGACAATATCCTCATTAAGATGGAATTCCGAAACTCGTTTCGGAAGAAAAGAAGGATTAGGTCGCAAGACCACCTTATCCAAATGAATAACCAGGTACGGAGACTTGCAGGACAAAGCCGCCAGCTCCGACACTCTGCGAGCCGAAGTGATCGCCACCAAAAAGGCGACCTTTTTGGACAACATAGACAACGAGATCTCCCTGATCTGTTCAAAAGGAGCACGTTGTAACACAGATAGAACGAGATTCAAGTCCCAAGGGGGCAGAGGATCCCGCCTCGGGGGAACCAGATGCCGCACACCCTGAACAAAGGTGCCAACCAATGGGTTGGAAGCCACGGGACGTTGAAACAGAACGGCCAGAGCAGACACCTGACCCTTGATCGTAGCCAGCGCCAAACGCTGATCAACACCCGTTTGAAGGAAAGACAGCACACGGGACACCGAGTACGTGCGGGGTGAAAACCCCCTGGACTCACACCAGGCAAAATAGGCCTTCCAAGTACGGTAATAAACCTTCCCCGAGGAAGACTTCCTCGCGTTGATTAAAGTATGAACGACCTCCGGAGAGAGACCCCTCTCCTTCAGGACCTCGGTCTCAACAGCCAGGCCGTCAAAGCCAGAGACTAAAGCAGGATGGTATATCGGTCCTTGAGACAGTAGATCGTCTCGAAGAGGCAGACGCCACGGGGCGTCGACCGCCAGATTCACGAGGTCTGCGTACCAGGACCGGCGAGGCCAGTCCGGTGCCACAAGAATCACCGTGTTGCGTTCCGAATGTAACCTGCGAAGGAACCTGGACAGCAACTGAATCGGTGGAAACGCGTACATCAGCCTGTACTGATGCCACGGGGCCACTAACGCGTCCGACGCGTCTGCCCGAGGGTCGCGCGTCCTTGCCACGAACCTCATCACCTTGTTGTTGAGACGAGACGCGAACAGGTCCACATCTGGAAGACCCCACTTCGCGCACAACATCTGGAAGACAGCCGGATGGAGAGACCATTCCCCCTGATCCAGGGTCTGGCGACTCAGATAGTCCGCCTGCCAGTTCTCCACACCCGGAATGTGAACCGCCGTTATCGCCGGGACATGAGTCTCGGCCCAAGACAGAATGTCGGCCACTTCTCGAGCCGCTCGGGCACTCCTGGTGCCCCCTTGGTGGTTGATGTAGGCCACCGCCGTGGCATTGTCCGTCTGCACCCGAACCGGGCAACCCTGCAGCCGGTCCGTCCAGCGATGAAGACAGAGACTTATCGCACGCAATTCCAGAATGTTGATCGGAAGGGAAGACTCCCCCTCCGACCAAGTCCCCTGAGCGGACAGAACGCCCAGAACACCACCCCAGCCCGACAGGCTGGCATCCGTGGTGATCACCGTCCACGAGATCGGACGAAACGACTTGCCCCCGGACACCAACGGGGACTGGAGCCACCACAGAAGGTTTTCCCTGGTGCGAAGACTCAACGAGATTTGAAGATCCAGAGATTGAGGTCGCCCGTCCCACCTGGACAGGATCTCCGCTTGGAGACCCCGCGTGTGAAACTGGGCGAAAGGAATCGCCTCGAAGGCCGAGACCATCAATCCCAGACATCTCATACACGTCCGCAGAGACGAGTTCGGAACGTCCCTGAGGGAACCTGACTTCCTCCCGGAGAGTCCTGAGTTTGTCTTCCGGCAGGAAGACCTTCGCCTGCACCGAGTCCAGTATCATTCCCAGATAGGGGAGACGAACCGACGGACTCAGTGTCGACTTTGGAAAATTTATCGTCCAACCAAACTCCTGCAGAGTTTGCATCGTGACAGACAGGTCCTCCTCCAGACCCTGGCTGGTCGCAGACCGAACCAGAATGTCGTCCAGATACCCCAGGACAGAAACGCCCTGGGCCCTCAATAATGCCAGAACCGGTGCAAGCACCTTGGTGAAGACCCGCGGAGCCGAGGCGAGACCAAAAGGCAACGCCACGAACTGGTAGTGATCCCCCGCAATGGCAAATCGAAGGTACCTCTGATGACCCTCGAATATGGGGATGTGAAGGTACGCATCCTTCAAATCGATGGAGGCCATGAATTCCCCCGGAACCAGGGCAGCCACCACCGACCGCAGGGATTCCATGCGGAACTTGCGAACCCGCACAGAGCGGTTCAGAGCCTTCAAGTCCAGAATCGGACGAACCTTGCCCTCCTTTCTGGGCACGGTGAACAGATTGGAATAAAACCCCCGAAACCTGTCCCGATGAGGCACCGGAACCACCACTCCCTGAGCCCTCAGGTCCCGCACCGCCAGGTGCAGGTCCCGCAAGCGCTCTGGAGACAGCTGAAGATTTGAGGGAAAAAATCTGCTCTCCGGCCGAGAGAGAAACTCGATCTTGTAACCAGATCGAACGATTTCCAGAACCCATCTGTCCCGCACACGGGCCAACCAGGGCTGAAGAAAACCGAGCAAGCGTCCCCCCACCCCAAAACTGGGTGAGGGCGCCCCTTCAGGCCGAACTGTTATGGGCTGCAGGTCCGGATTGGCCGGACTTCTGTTTACCAGACCAGGGCTTCCTCTGAGAGCCTTGACCTTTGAACGGTTTGCCCTTGTAGTGCAGCCGAAAGGCACGAAAGGACCCCTGAGGGGGCCGAAAATTAGCATGCTTCTTCCCAGAAGCCCCCTTAGCCTTGGGGAAATGGGGCAAGAGAGTGCTCTTACCCCCGGTGATCCCCTTAATCAACACATCCAGGGACTCCCCAAAAAGGCGAGACCCATCATAAGGCAGATTGGCTAAGGTCTTACGTGAAGAATGGTCCACCGACCAACATTTTAACCAAACCAGGCGACGAGACAACACCGCCACGCTGTGCACACGTGCAGCCAACGGAATCAGGTCCAGGTCCGCATCACACAGATACATGACACCCTGGTGGATCTGATCCACCATATCCAGGGTCGCCGGCGAGGCCGAATCGGCCACTAGGACGCGCCTAAGCATCTGCGTCCAACTTGCGATCGCCTGGGCCGCCATGAGAGAAGCAAACAGAGCCTTAAGCATAGAACCCGTAACAGAATAAGTATGACGGGCAAGAGACTCCAGTCTCCTATCCGTGGCATCACGGAAAACAGGGGAACCCTCTGCAGGAATCGCAGTGGCTTTGTTCAAAACCGCAATTGCATGATCCACTGGTGGAGGCACACACCACCTTTCATCAGTGGCAGGCGAAAAAAGATAACGCAGCTTGAATTTACTTGGTACCGCAAAAGGTTTGCGCAGATCGCGCCATTGATCCTTAACAGCGCGCTGAAAATCAGCATTGCAGGGAAAAACCTGCGGCGTCCTGCGTTTCCTCTGCGTCCCATAAGCCGCCAAGGCAGCGGGGGGACACACTTCGTCCTGCAAACGCAGCGTTTGCTTAATGGAAGCAATCAACTCATCCATGATTGCAAGCTCTTCAGGCGAGCCAGGGGTAGAATTATCAACCCCCTCAACTTCAGCCTCCACCTCAGACCCCACTAGATCAAGAGAGGAGCGGGACCCCGATAAGGAGGCCCCCGCCATAACAGCCCCATCACACCTTCACCCTCAGAATCAGAGGAAAGAGCAACTCTGGGCCTTTTAGTAGATTGAGCAGGCACCAGCATTTGCACCTGAGCAGCAAGGCCAGCCACAATAGTGGCTAAATCCCCCCCTGGGGGGGAAACAGCGGTCCCCTGGCTTTCCACCAATACTGTAGGAAATTTGCCCTCCTGAGAATCCATTGCCCCTGTAATGCCAGACAACCAAGGGTTAACTGCCCCTTTTAAGCAAGCGCGGCAAGCGCAGCCCACCGCACCACACTCAAGCACAATGAGACCCCCACAGGGAATATGCAAACTGAACACAGGCAATGGATAGCAAGAACAGAAGGATAAAACCTGAGGAGACCCTCGCCGCTGCTGCTGCCTCGATCGGTGTTCCTGGAAAGAGGAAGTGATGCTGCCAGGGCGCTCTATGTAAGCCTATGGAGGCTACAAGAAAATGGCCGCCATGCATGTAAACCATGCGGCCGGAGCGAGTGTAGGCAAAATGGCGTCGTTTGGCGCCGAAATCGCCGCTCCACAATGCATTAAAACACACATTACATTCCAATATCAGAATACATGTCAGATCGCCGCAGCGATCGCTGTATATGCCCAAACATGCCAAAAAAACATGCCCCACAGCACACAGCTTCTCACACTGACCAGACTGACACACACAGTGTCATACAGCTCCCCCCCCCCCCCCCTTGCAGCCCACAGCATGCAGCCGAGAGATAGGGAGACAAGCAGTGTGAATAGAGGCAGGTTACACAGTCCCAGACTGACACCCCCCCCAGACAGACAGGTCCCCACATAGATACACTTACCTCACATGGCGTGGGGGACCCGCACAGGCGAACAAGCCGCTGCACATGAGGCAGGGAGAGTCGCATTCAAGACGCACACAAGGGGGGTTAAGAAACCGCACAGCTTCCAGTGAGGTAGCCACCTCACCAATCATCCCTGCACCGAACAGGGATGGGTCGTTCACTGTGCCAGGAGCGTTACCTGGCTGAACGCTCGATGGCAGACTGGGAAGCCACTGACCCATGACCTGCGACCAGGGGGATCAGCCCGAGACCCAGTCCGCATGATCCTCTTCATCCGAAGAACTAACGCTGACAAAATAACAGCTAAGTAAAGGTAGAGAGAAAAACTCAAACAAAATTTTAAAAAGAAGAAAGTCTGGGACAGAAAGTCCCAGCACAGAGAGAGCCAGCCACTCCTGACAAGCTAGACATTAAAACTGAGATATGGTTGCAGGAAGTAGGAGGGTATTGACTGAGGGGACCACCCCTTGAGGGTGGGATATGTTAAAAGCTTTATTGTTAACATATTCTGTTGCCTAGCTACTCCTTCGGAGCAAAGTCTAATACCCCATATGTGACGAATATGAAGAGGCGGCGACTGTCGGAGGACGTAAGAGAAACTTACCTTAGAACGAAGCCCCGAAGTGCCGACCGCTCATCTCTCTCATGGGTGACATGTATCGCCCTTCTTCCGGGTTTGCAGCATCCGGCTATCCGATTGGCTGGAGCCGCGATGACGTTAACTCCCGCGCATGCGCGTGGGAGCCGACGGTCACGGCACGGGGCTCTAAAGGAACGGCACGAGCGGCCGTTCCTTCAGAGCGCATGCGCCAGTGATGTCACTGGATGCATGCAAAGTAAATATCTCCTAAACGGTGCATGTTTAGGAGATATTTACAGTACCTATAGGTAAGCCTCATCATAGCCTTACCTATAGATACAAGTTGCAGAGGAGGGTTTACTTCCTCTTTAATTAGAAACACTATTATGCATGGACATCCACACGCCTTTTTCTAAAGTTCCTATTTTTGATTCAAAAGACAAATGGAAAACTAGAACTAATAACTTCTTGATATTCACTTGTCTAATTTGTTAAACATTACATGCCAGTGGCATAAGCGAGTCCCACAGCCATCACAGCAGTCATAGCAGGCCATATACAGCTCCTGACTTTGTTCCAAGTACCAATTAGAATTCAGGACATAGTCAGCCCAATTAGGGAACCAGCAGGAACCTTTACGAAGCCAAGAGACGTGTGCTTTCTTTGAGGACAACAGAAAATGTTCACAAACATAGGCATAAGCAATGGGTAATCGGCTACCTGGGGATTTTTTTTTTTTTTTAAAACCTTGTGAAAGATATTGCAGAATATTGCATACGTAGTTGCCTGTCACCATAGATCCAAATTATTTATATTAGTTATCAACTGAGATGTGAAAGTGCCCTACCATATACATTTGAGATAGCAATAGCGAAGGTTTGAAAGATGAAAGCAAAAAAAAAAAAAAAACATTCCAAGGGCATCAGGAATACCAGCACAACCATGGGCACCAGGACTCCCAGCACAAGTACATTACATAGAAAGGGGATATTAAAGGGACACCGGGCATATTCCAATCTCACACGTTCTAGGAATGAGCTCTTAAAGTACAAGGTGCTGTAACAACTGCCAGCTGGATATTGGAACACGCACGATAATGTAGATCAGTGGTCCTCAAACTATGGCCCTCCAGTTGTTTAGGAACTACAATTCCCATCATGCCTAGCCATGTCTGTGAATGTCAGAGTTTTACAATGCCTCATGGGACTTGAGTTCTGCAACAGATGGAGGGTCGTAGTTTGAAGATCCCCGATGTAGATATTCGCTAGCACACCAAGGATCTTCGATTTTTCCCAAACATTTTTTTAAGAAAGAAAGATCACATCACAAAACAGTGTAGTGCAACATTTCGGAGTCACCCAGGACCCCTTCTTTAGCCATGCCTGACGAAGGGGTCATACATGACTCGGAAATACTACACGGTTTTGTGATGCGATCTTTCTTTAATAGAAATTTTCTTTCAATCCTTGGTGTGCTGGCGAATATCTACACAAATTACATGGTCATCTGTGGTCAAATTTGTAAACAAACCTTCAAGGCATCTTGACTTTCTGCAGGTGCTTATTACAATACATAACAGATACTGGAAAACCAGTCCAGCTTTTAAAACCAGTCAGACCGGTGTCCTTTTGACTAGTGAAAACCAAAGATACTTCGAGGGAGAGCAAAGCCTGATTATGTACAGTAGCTTCATTCAGACATAACTGTCAAACTTCTAGACAACCTGTCAAAAGGCTAAAACAATGCTCCCATGGGCAATATCTCCTTACAATCCCTATTCATTTTAAAGCAAATAAGTCTTAAAAACAACTGCACTCCTATGGCCTCAGGTCTTATCAAGGATGGAAGTCCTCAGACTTTCGCAACAAGTTTTTCATTCGGTTCTATGCATGTTTTCCATGAAAAATGGGATATCTGGGATAAATGCTCATCAGTCGTGCCTTAAGCCTCGTACACACGCACCGATTGTTGGCCGACCGATCGGCCGTCTTTTGTCCAGTGTTGTTGTGTTGGTTGAAATTTGCTCTAGACTGCACACAAATTTTTTCAGCCAACAACAACCAACTTCAGAAGTGATGTCATGTTCTGGTTTACTTCCCGTGTGTTTTTTCTTCTCTGAGCATGCCCAGTCTTGCTCATCTGATTTTTGTCTACCGAAATCTGTACTGACGAACAATCGGCCGTTCTGTTGACGGCCAACGAATATTTTATAGCCTGAACACCAGATTTTGTTCGGCCGAAAAGTCGCAGTCAGTTGTCGGAAGCATCATACTAACAAGCCGAAAATCGGCCGATCGGACGTTGGCCGAAAATTCACGGCCAACAATCGGTGCGTGTGTACGAGGCTTTAGCCCAAGTTTTGCAGTTGTACTCTCACTATTGTTGTTGGTATATCATGTTGATTATTTGCTTTCATGCTATACACTTGTGTCGAAATGATCTTTCCATGTTATATATACCTGCCTTTTATCTGTATTTCTGTATTGTAATGTATGGTTTTTTGGCTTTCCAATAAAAGTTTTTGTAAACAAAAAAAAAAAAAACTGTAAAATACAGTACTACATTAAATATGTTTATGTGATTTACAGATCTCTTGGAACGTGTCCCAGCTTCTGTTTATTCACATCAAAAGCCCAATCTTCTTATTGTCCCCAACTTCATGAACCATCTGCTTCCAAAAGGATAGAGGCTAATGCAGCTTAAACAAAGCAATAATTAAATTATGGCAATTTAAAGAGACAGGGTGTGACCACCATGCTGTCTCTTGTTTAACAGAAAAGAAAAACAAATCTATTATTAAAAAGGATCATGAAAAAGTGAGAGGCAGCAGTCTGTGAGCAAAGTGCCACCAGCAAAAAAACACAACTAGATTAGGACAAATAGGATAAAGAAAAAAATAGAAGGGGACAAAGCAGCAGACAAATCATTTGCTGATTACCAGTGTAGCTTGCCAGACAGAATATGGGTTAAGTGGTGCCAAACCTGTTTAAAGATTACTAGTGTCACAGCATATGCCACTCATTTAGTAGGTTTAAACAAAAGTGACCTTCGTCACCATGATGAGACCTTTTCTATTAGAAACCCGACAAGCATGTTTCATACCATAATCTTATTTATGACACAAAAATATAAAATGGGCACATTGGTTAAAAAGGACTGTCAGACAGTGACAGACCTAAATAACGCTGGCCATCCACTAAGAAATCTATCAGTTCACCCATTCAGGGTAAACAAAAATCTCCCCTGCCAGCTATTGTATTCAGAGAGCCAGCACCCGCAGCTGTCAGAGTACACAAACTGCGATTGAATTTTGGTCAGTTCCTTAGGAACTGGCCAGAATTGTTTCCATGTATGACCAGCTTAAAGCTGGCCATACATGGAAGGACATTTGTCTGGTTCAGCAGGGACCAGCTGAGTCTTGATCCATCTATGGGTAGGTTTATTGTACTCAAGTCGATCCCTCGATCAACCTGGGTACAACCAGCCCCAGATTTTCTACATGTGAATACTGCCAGCAGCTATAGCTGCTAGCAATAATCATTGTGTTCTGTCAGCCAGGAAAGCTCCCAGCAGCGGGCACCCCTCTGCCAGCAGGACTCAATAGCGCTGCGGCAGGCATTTTCCCCATCAATACTGACTGTGTTAATGGGGGGGAAGAGTGATTTTCTTTCCTTCGATCTGGTGGAAGGAAAGAAAATCAAATCATTTATGGGCTGCTTAAGAGTCATGAAGCCAGCAGCTAATTCTGTCCGTAAAGATACCTGCAGGCTTTACATTGCGACTGGCCACCAAACAATTCCTAAAATTGATCTCCGCAAAAAAGCCACATACAAGTTCCCATTGCATGGGGCAGCACAGTGGTTTAGCGGATAGCACTTGCAGCACTGAGGTCCTTGGATCAAATCCCAGCCAGGACACTATCAGCATGGAGTTCACATGATCTCTCTGTGCATGCATAGGCTTCCTTTGGGTACTCTAGGTTTCCATGAACTTTAATCTATAGGTCCACTTAGAGAGAAAACCGGGAATGCTGCAGATCCTGCAGAAAACTCGACTGACCTCACCCAACCAATTCCCTGTACAGGCTTACATTGCAAATATAGCTGCATAAAAACTGAATGACCTATACAAGCTCCAAGAATTTAACAGCCAAATGCAGAAAGAGGTCTCAAACCTGATCTAGGGAAAACATTGGTCCATCTATAGTTGCCATCAGTAGAACCAGAGTTACATTTCTTAGATCCAAAGTTCTAGGCACTTCCTGCCAGGCTGCTTAGCCTCTTCAGCTTCGTACACATGGTGAGAATAGAACAGGAATGATCTTCTATTTTTTTGCATGCTAGTCTCATACTGAAAGGAAGGATACTAAAGTTATGAAAATTCTCCTATGACAGAATGAAACTTCGGAAGTGATGTAATGTAGTCTCTTTTTCAAGCATCTGTGGTCTTGGTCTTCTGATTGTTTTCAGACGAATACTGCACTGATTAACTAAAAAACGTATGATCTGGTATCGCATGAGAACATTTTTCGTGTTAGTCTCTTTGGATAATTACGCATGCACTGACATAATCAGCTCTCGAAAGCTATGTACTAACATTCAGATTACCGCTTTAAAAGGGGTATTTAATTTCTCCGATTTTCTAATCGTGCGTACTAGGCATTAAATGGACAACACTGGATGAAGCAAACACATACGTAATGCATACTGAAGTAACCAGATTTCAACACAATACCCAGAAACAGGAACATTATGAAGACACAAGCCACACAAATGTACAAATTTAAGGAGGGAGTTGTCAATTCTTCAGAAATATGAAGATAACATTCTCCAGTCCGAATACTGCTGTGCAGGTGCTTACAGGGGGCCAACTACCAAGCACTGGCTGCCGGATTGCCTAACTGACATGTTGATCAAATGGAACAAGATAGCTCCAAATGGTTAGAACTACTGATTTATAGACATGTGCCGAGTCAGGTAAAACTGTGAAATTTACAAGACAGCCAAGCAACCAGCATTTTCAGAAAGAGTTGCCACCCAAAGCAACTCTTATTTTTCAGCACTTTAGTAAAGTTAACGTTATTATGCTACAATGACTTCAAGAGAAGACTTTGTGACAAACGTTCTGCATGACAAGTCACAAAGCTGCTCAGCCAAAGATGCCAGCAATCAGGCTGCTGGTGAAAGGTTGGCTCTCCGGAGACACAATATGCACTGAACAATTAATAAGTCACCAATGTGTGCTCTTCTTATTTAGTTAGGCAAAGGAGCTCTGGGATCCTAGTGAATAAGGATACTAGAGGAAAATAAATAAACCATGTATAGGTTCAATGTTAGGAAACAGCTTTGTGAACATAATATTCACACGGCAATCTCTGGGGTTCACATCTAACCGTTTGTTTGGTCAGTTTAAAGCTGAACTCCAGGGAGAAAAAAAAAAAAGATTCTCCCCCCACCCCCTCCTTGCAGTGGGGCTTCCTCCACATTGCAAGTTTAAATGCTTATTTAAGGCTAGGGCAGTGATGGCAAACCTTGGAACCCCAGATGTTTTGGAACTACATTTCCCATGATGCTTAACTACACTGCAGAGTGCATGAGCATCATGGGAAATGTTGTTCCAAAACATCTGGGGTGCCAAGGTTCGCCATCACTGGCCTAGGGGAAAATATGAATCACTTACCTACTCCATCACTCCTGCAAGATCCCTCCACGCGATAAGACCGGCCGTCAGTGCCTCTTCTCTTAGTGTTGATTCACACCAGGATGCAGTATGGGAAGGCCTTGTTCTGGTCGAGTTTCCCACATCACATACAAAATGTAATGGGTGTACAAATTGTTACGGGTGTCAAAAGATTCTTAACCCTCCAAATACAGTGCATTCTCCTGAAATGGATTGCATGATTCCGCAGTACTATGAGAACCAGTAGCAGTGCGGCTTTTAAAATTATACTAAAGTCTCTTTTTTGTTTTAAATTATAAACCTGTTATACTTACCTCCTCTGCGTAGTGGTTTTGCACAGAGCAGCCTGGGTCATCCTCCTCTTGGGTCCTTCGGAGCTCCTGGCCCCTCCCTCCTGCTGAGTTCCCCCCATAGCAACCACCCGAGCCGAGCCGTAGCTCCCTCTGTACATTCAAAAAGAGAGCTACGGCTGGGCACCACCCCTTCTCTCTCCTCATTGGCTCACTGACTGACCGCAGTGGGAGTCAATGGTGCCCGCTGTGTCTCTCAGCCAATCAGGGGGGGAGAATCCCAGACAGCCAAGTCTCTCGTGCAAAATCGCTGAATTGAGATGGGGTTCAGGTAACTATTAGGGGGTGCTGCTGCACATTGAAGGTTCTTTATCTTAATGCATAGAATGCATTAAAAAAAAAAAAAATCTTCTGCCTTTAGAACCACTTTAAAATAGTGCATGTGCTACTTTTGGTGTATACCAGTGCAATTTCAGCCCATTTTAATGAATGGACTGCAAATTGCATTGCAGTGAATCATACAGGAAAGCGAAGAGCGTTCCTGGCACTATAGCTGTCCATACACTTATCAAGATTTGGTTGCTTCAACAGGGACCAGCCATATTTCAATAAGTGTGTGGCTGTCTCAGCTCAAAATAAGTCAAATCAATTGATCGGCTTCTGTCAAAAAGTCCTATTGGGAACATAATTCAACATCAGCGGCTGCCGACAATCCGCTGCAGCCACTGATTGGTGTATTCTGACAGTGACAGTGCTGCTGTCAGAATGCAATGTCCAAAAAGAAAAAAAAATCCCACCTTAATTACCTTACCATTTCAATTTAAATGGATTTAAGATGATAGCATGTATTGATACACAAGTGTTTGCTACAACAATCTGCGTTCATATGTGATGAAAAGACATTTTCTAAACTAGAAGGTGCAAAACAACGTAAAATGTAGCCAAACTGGCTTGCAGAAACCACTGGGGTCTCCTTCAATTGAAATCCCTAAATATGCCTGCGGGCCACAAAACTGTGCGAGGACCCCATGCTTCCCAAAACACGCTGACTTGACACGCTTGATTTACAGGGAGAACATAAAACATGTCTATTAGAAGTGACATGCCCTTTAACTGACAGCTGTGGAAGATATTTTCCTTCGCTCATAACCTGGGCTTCCTCATAAAAAATAAAAAAGGAGAAAGTCACAAATACCGATCCTTCAACTGGCGATCCTTCAACCGGCTGGTGGGAACTTTACACAGATCTGCACATGTGAGCTATATTATGGCTGGACTGCCAATATTACATCACGGCTGCAGAGATGGAACAAAAAAACAGGAAAAAGGAGGGCTGTGCGACTTACATGACCGATCAGCTGGCCTGCTCACCTACTTTCGGGACGCCATTGTTTCTGGTTATACTGCAGGAATCATAGTCCTGTCACTAATTCCCATACCGGCAATTTTCACCCAAGTGAGAAGAAGGAGAACAAGGTGGCCAGCTGTAATTTGTGGAGCCATCACTTTTTATGGCTTTAAAACAACAGAATTGGCTCCTTAAGGGCTGCGTGTTGTAAAAGATGTCAGTCTATTGGAGTGTATGGACACCGTGAGATTGGCCCATTACTGACCATGAATGAATAGGAATACAGCCCTACAGAGACAGGTCATTCCCCATTTACTCCTCATACTTCATTCTATCAGAACGAGTCTTCGCTGAAAAGGTTAACTTGTACAAATAGTTTATAGAAAGAAAAACGGACAGATGTTTATCTACGTAAACGTGCCTTTTTGGCTCTCATTTCAGCATGCAAATTAGTAAATTAGGTCCTAGTTTGATAATAAAATCAGCCTAAAGCTTGCTTTACTCAACTCGAAACTCGATTTTCTAGTTTCGAGTTAAGTAAATAGCCAAACGTTTGCATAACTGACATCTTCTTATCTCTGAGCCAAATGTAGGACCCAGCATGAAGCAATTATATTCCTCTGGATTCGATTTAGTGTTTGTAGTTTGTGATACAATACAACGCAGCACTTAAAGAAGAACTCAGGGAAGGTGATTTCTCAGCATCCTTGGAGGCAAGTATAACGGCTCATGTACACGGGACACTTAACCACTTAAGCCCCGGAAGATTTTACCCCCTTCCTGACCAGGACCTATTTTGCGATTCGGCACTGCGTGACTAACGGAAAATTGCACGATCGTGCGACGCTGTACCTAAACGAATTTGACGTCCTTTTTTTCCCCACAAACAGAGCTTTCTTTTGGTGGTATTTGATCACCTGTGTGATGTTTTGATCATGCGCTACAAACAAAAAAAGAGCGACAATTTTGCAAAAATAACTATTTTTCACATTTTTTATATGAAATTCCCCCCAAAAAAATGTAAAAATCAAAATTTAACATTTTTGGCCAATTTGTTTTCTGCTAAATATGTATGGTAAAAAAAAAAAAAAAAAAAAAATCACAAGCTTATTTTAAATGGTTTGCGCAAAAGTTATTGCGTTTACTAAGGGAAAGATTTTTGTCATTTTTTTTTTTTTTAACGAGTAATGGCGGCGATCTGCGATTTTTTTGCGGGACTGCGACATTGCGGCTGACAGATCGGACCCTTGACTGACATTTTTGACACTTTTGGGGTTACCAGTGACATTACTACAGTAATCAGTGCTATACATATGCACTGTTACTGTAAAAATTACATTGGCAGGGAAAGGGTTAACTTTATTGGGGAAGGAGGGGTTAAGTGTGAACCTAGGGGTGTGTTTCTAACTGTGATTGGATGTGGCTTTACATGTAACAGCACAGATCAACGGTCCTACATAGAAGGACCTTATGATCTGTGTTGTTACACAGGGAAGAATGACAGGCGGCTTTGTTTACATTAGCCGCCTGCCTTTCTCCCTTCACAGCGGACGATCGCGAGTGACCGGCGGACATCGGGTCCGCCGGTCACACGCACTGAGGTGTCTGTGAATGAGCCGATGCGGAAACACGCCTCCGGCGGCACGCGCTCGCCCCCTATTGGCTTACAGGCTAGTGACGTACCGATACGTCACTTTACCTGGCCGGGGCTGACCGCCGCAGTATATGTACTTGCGGCGGTCGGCAACCGGTTAATTAATGCCAGCACTGCTCCCAGGAAAACGTGCTTTTAGTTGTGTTTTTGAGCAGCATTTATTGCACATTTTTTTGCAATCGCGTTTTTTTTAGTAAAAACATTCCCTAGAATGTAAAAATGACTAAAAACACCAAAAACGGCTAAATAAGGCAAACCGCTTGTTACAGCGTTTAGCCGCATTTTTACAGCCTATGCTCCTGGACACACAGGCTGACTTATTTTTATACTGCCCCTAAACGCGTATGCCTCTGAAAGTTTGTGTGTGCATTGACACATAGGCCAACATGGAGGGGCATTTAAACGCAGTAAAAAAAAAAAAGTCAGTCACCCCTAACAGCAGCTGTAAAATGTCCTGTGTGCATGAACACTAATACGCAAGCTATAATTAGCCCCTGGTCACTCCGATCACGAGATTGAAAACGTGCACTTTAATGCCCCGTAAACACGTTCCGATAATCGTACTATAAAACTCGCTTTCTACCTGATCGCACGATAATCTGATCATTAGTACACAGCTTTCGACAGCTGATCATGACAGTTCATCCAACAAAATCCGAAGGGACAAACAGGAAAACTTCTGTCGCACGACAATCATTTCATCAGTACACTATGTGTCCGCTAAAAATCGATCGACAAAGATGGCGCATGATCAGAAACACTAAAATAGCACGGAAAAAGCCTGGCTGCCATTGTTTTTGTTTTGCACCATCTGATACGTAGCTAAGCAACCAGGAAGCTTTTCCCGAATCGTACAACAAAAATCATACCGTTTGTACGCATTGTTGAATTCGATGTTAGTATCATGCAACAAAATGCGAACGATAAGTCGTCCGATTATCTGAACGTGTGTACGGGGCATAAGGATCCTTTCACACTTGTACAACTCAAAAGGAGTGAGACTTTGATGCAACTTTCACGCAACTTTGGATGGGTGCTACCTGGATACAACTTTGCCTTTGACCAGTTTTACTGGACAACTGTTGCACACAAGTTGCATTGAATAACATTCAGGTATGACTTTCAAGCAACTTCTGAGGGTTAACATTGACGTCTATGGCCCTCAAGTTGCAAGAAAGTTGAACCAAAGTAGTGTATGAACTACTTGGAAGTTGCTGTAACTTTAGGTTGCGCATAGATGAATGGGTATCATTGGAAAACATGAGGAACGACAAGTTGTGCAACTCTGATGTCCAAAGTTGCATGACAAGTGTGAAAGTAGCTCCATTTCAAAGTAGTGCTACTTCAGGTGCTACTTGGAAGACATCTGTGCGACTTCATGCACAGATGTCTATGCAAGTCTTACCTTGCACTGATTTTAAAAGTATTTCTTACACTACTTTTTGCGACTCATAGCAGAGCGGACAGACCTGTCGTCTGCCTGCCCAGCGGGGAGATCCCCTGCTAAGAAGTCGGAATTGCACCGATATGACCACTTCCATTGCAGACTAAACAATCAAATTGCATGACAAGTGACACCGGTGCAACAGGGGGCCAACCCTCATACATGGTACACTTTCTATCCTGCTGTGAATACTTGGCTATCAGTTATCCTGCAGTGTAGGGATTGGTCAACTTGAGTACTACCAGCCTGTCAGATTTTACTTGCGATTACTGCAAAGGGCAACCTTAAAGCCTAGCAGCTAGAATATAAAGCGATTCATTTATTAAGATGGGACCCAAGACCAACCTTACTGGTGTGCTGCCATATTAGATTATATCTATAAACCAGCTTCTCATCCTTACCACGGAACACAGAGAGACGTAAAGCAGACAAAGCTGGCATTTCACCGGTTTATATTTTGCCTTTCCCAATCAACATGCAAATGCCATTTGTCTCTGTGTTTCTCTATACAATACAGGCAGATCAGGACTCTTGGGAGGCGTTAAATGAATGCCAAAATGCCTTGTTGGGCAGATCTGGAGGAATGGGAGTTTCTAGGCAGGCTGCATTTTCTAGTTAATGCTGGTATCACACGGGCGATCTCATCAGGTCCGCCTGTCAGTTTTTCAGGCAGACCTGATTGGACCATCAATTTCTCTGGAGCGGCAGATGTCAGAAGACATGTGTCCACTGACACCTGATCCGCCAAAAACAGCAAATCGGATGACAGCCATATGGAAACAAGACAAGCAGTCTACATCTGACTACCCCATAGAGCAGTGGTCCTCAACTCCGGTCCTCAGGGCCCACTAACAGGCCAGATTTTAAGTATTACCTTGGGGAGATGCAGACTAGAGTACTGCAATCACTGAGCAGCAAATGATATCACCTGGGATGTATTTCAGTTAGCTTGCAAATATGGCCTGTTAGTGTGCCCTGTAGGCCAGGGTTGAGGACCACTGCCATAGAGGACACCTGGCTGTGTCCGTGTCCGCTCTACATAGCAGAGCTGACAGACCTGTCATCCGCCTGCTCAGCGGGGAGATCCCCTGCTATCAGGCAGATGCAGACTATGGAGAACACCCGTGTGAAATCAGCCTAACACACACACATGATGTGGAGCCTGCACAATGTACTCCAAAAGCATTCTATTAAAATAAATTTCATAAAAATTAATTAAAAAATCAGATTTTTAAAAAAAAAAAAAAAACATACATTTTACCCAACCTGACAGGAAGGCACAGAGTATATATATCCCTGTGTGATGGTGTGAACTGGCCCTAAAAACTAAAATCCACAGATCTGTTACTCCTTTTGCACATTGATATAAGAAAAACAAGAACATTTAAAATTAAACAAAAAACTGAAATCCAATGAATAAAGGCGAGAGGGACAGGGAAAATGGGGAAAAAGGGGAGAAAAGACCTAGATGATGCTGGACGTTCTCCAGTCAAGAAATGAGGTAGGCTCTGCCAGATTTGTTGCAGCTTCTAATGCACACTTTGAGACGCTTACAGTATACAATTAAACCAGAGGTAGCAATTTCACAACAGGACAACAGCCTGTGCTACTTACTGTACAAGCCTGAGATCAGATTGAGGGATGACATTACAAGTATCTACAAAACTTCCCATTTGTTACAATGTCATTTATTACAAACACTGGCAGCATGTAGCACAAGGTCTCTTGCTGGCACAGTGCTCTATGGAAGTAGATGAGAGCGCCACCAACCTGTCATCTGTCAGTGAGGAGAGAAAACTTGTAAAACAAGAAGTCCCACTACAACACAAGGCATTTCACTTGTCACTGGACCTAATGCTCTACTACACAAGGCATTTCCCTTGTCACCGGACCTAATGCTCTACTACACAAGGCATTTCACTTGTCACCGGACCCATCTCACCTCACAACAGTTCACATTAATTTACAAAACTACTTTTTGGAAAGTTAAAAGATAAAACTTTAAGTAGGCATACATTGATGTGTGTTTAAATGCACCCACAACCTTAAGCCTGCCTAGACTGAATGGTGGCCGGTTCAGCAGGATGGAAAGGCTGAATCTACCAAATTGGACCAATCAGCTTGGGTACAACCAGCCTGACAGATTTTTCATGCGATTACAGCCCTTGCTGAACCAGCTGAGATTGGACCCATGTATGGACAAGCTGATTGTACACAAAAGGTAATTGATCGATCAACTTGGGTACAACCAGCCAGTCAGATTTTTCATGCAATTATTGCCAGTGGCTACAGCCATGAGCAATATACACCAGGGCTCATTTACTAAATCTGTAGAGTGTAAAATCTGGTGCAGCTCTGCATAGTAACCAATCAGCTTCCCAGTTTTATTGTCAAAGCTTAATTGAACAAGCTGAAGTTAGAAGCTGATTGGCTGCCATGCACAGGTGCGGCAGATTCTGAGTGCACCAGTTTTAGTAAATCTCCCCCATAGTGAGCCCTTGACAACAGAGGCCTGGAGGGAACACTCACACATACACATAGAACTTATGTAGTCAGAGCAATACTAGATGTGGTAAGTGAGGCGCACCTATTACAGGAATCTGAGCCCATACACTCCTAGACACATACCCCAACCACCAACTTCTCACACTTCTAGAGAGCGCAGCTCACTCTTCAGTAGTGGTGTGTGTTCTCACAGCCTTTTATTTTTATCTTTTGTATACGTGCTCTGACATGACCTTATAGCAGGATGTCAAAGAGTGTCACACAAAATGATCCCATGTCAGATGTGGGGGGGGGGGATCAGGGAGGAAATCATAGCAGACATGTGAGATCAGTGAACTCAGGTGATCATCAGTGATAATATCAATAGAAGATCAATATTCTCAGGTGATTATATCCGACATAGAAGATCACTGATGTCAGGTGATCATTAGTGATAATATTAATAGAAGATCAATATTCCCAGGTAATCATATACTTGGGGAATCAATGATGTCAGTTGATCACATCAGACATAGGAGATCGGGTGATCTCAGGGGATCCCACAGATGGGTGATCCCAGGGGATCCCACAGATGGGTGATCCCAAGGGATCCCACAGATGGGTGATCCCAAGGGATCCCACAGATGGGTGATCCCAAGGGATCCCACAGATGGGTGATCCCAAGGGATCCCACAGATGGGTGATCCCAGGTGATCCCACAGATGGGTGATCCCAGGTGATCCCACAGATGGGTGATCCCAGGTGATCCCACATATGGGTGATCCCAGGGGATCCATGAAGTGCACAGTTTTCTCCCATCACTGAGCAGTCACATTGGTCCTGACAAGACACAAACAGACAATAGGACTTCCCCAACAATGGGCTCATACCCCCCCCCCTCCGGGGACAATGCTATGACAACACAGGGAAGCTCTGCAGACACGTTCCTCACATCAATAGAACCCAATATGGGGTCCCCCTCCTCCACCGATCTCCGTGTAACCCTTTCATTGCCCCCCGCACGTGCTGTATAATGACTTGTATGAGAGCAGTGTTGTACCTTCTTGGCTCTGGGAAGGGTCCCGCCGGAGACCATGAGCGCCTTGTACATGTCATCCGTCCGGTATGTGTCCAGGGCCATGTAGGTAGAGTCCGCTTTGTCCCTGTCCCGGTATATGGTGTGGTCCGGAGGAGAGGTATAGTCCTCCTTGTGATGGAGCTTCTTCAGCCTTCGGAAAGTCATTCCTGTCACGGCAGCAGCACCTCAGCCTGCTCTGTCCCGACCGGCAGCACTCGGCGGCTTGTTCTCTATTGAAGGAGGACACTGAGCGGCAGGCATATAACTGAGTTCGGGGGCGGGGCTATGCATGGGGAACACGCCCCCTGTATACAGGAACATAACATGAAAAGTCTACAGACGCTGGAGCACGTGTCCGCTGAGGGGAGACCTGAGAGAGCAGGGAGGTCATATTTTACAATGGTACATCGAGAGGGGTCATATAATACACTACTACACCGAGAGGGGTCATATAATACACTGCTACACTGAGAGGGGTCATATAATACACTGCTACACCGAGAGGGGTCATACATTACACTACTACACTGAGAGGGGTCATATAATACACTACTACACTGAGAGGGGTCATATATTACACTGCTACACCGAGAGGGGTCATACATTACACTACTACACAGAGAGGGGTCATACATTACACTACTACACTGAGAGGGGTCATATATTACACTGCTACACCGAGAGGGGTCATACATTACAATGCTACACCGAGAGGGGTCATACATTACACTACTACACTGAGAGGGGTCATATATTACACTGCTACACCGAGAGGGATCATATATTACACTGCTACACCGAGAGGGGTCATATATTACACTGCTACACCGAGAGGGGTCATACATTACACTACTACACCGAGAGGGGTCATACATTACACTACTACACCGAGAGGGGTCATATATTACACTACTACACCGAGAGGGGTCATACATTACACTACTACACCGAGAGGGGTCATACATTACACTACTACACTGAGAGGGATCATATATTACACTGCTACACCGAGAGGGGTCATACATTACACTACTACACCGAGAGGGGTCATACATTACACTACTACACTGAGAGGGGTCATATATTACACTACTACACAGAGAGGGGTCATACATTACACTACTACACTGAGAGGGGTCATATATTACACTGCTACACCGAGAGGGGTCATACATTACACTACTACACCGAGAGGGGTCATACATTACACTACTACACTGAGAGGGGTCATATAATACACTACTACACTGAGAGGGGTCATATATTACACTGCTACACCGAGAGGGGTCATACATTACACTACTACACCGAGAGGGGTCATACATTACACTACTACACAGAGAGGGATCATATAATACACTGCTACACCGAGAGGGGTCATATATTACACTGCTACACCGAGAGGGGTCATACATTACACTACTACACTGAGAGGGGTAATATAATACACTGCTACACCGAGAGGGGTCATACATTACACTACTACACCGAGAGGGATCATATATTACACTGGTACACCGAGAGGGGTCATATATTACACTGCTACACCGAGAGGGGTCATATATTACACTGGTACACCGAGAGGGATCATATATTACACTACTACACCGAGAGGGGTCATACATTACACTACTACACCGAGAGGGGTCATACATTACACTACTACACCGAGAGGGGTCATACATTACACTACTACACCGAGAGGGGTCATACATTACACTACTACACCGAGAGGGGTCATACATTACACTACTACACCGAGAGGGGTCATACATTACACTACTACACCGAGAGGGGTCATACATTACACTACTACACCGAGAGGGGTCATACATTACACTACTACACCGAGAGGGGTCATACATTACACTACTACACCGAGAGGGGTCATACATTACACTACTACACCGAGAGGGGTCATACATTACACTACTACACCGAGAGGGATCATATATTACACTACTACACCGAGAGGGGTCATATATTACACTGGTACATCGAGCGGGGTCATATATTACACTACTACACCGAGAGGGGTCATATATTACACTACTACACCGAGAGGGATCATACATTACACTACTACACCGAGAGGGATCATACATTACACTACTACACCGAGAGGGATCATACATTACACTACTACACCGAGAGGGATCATACATTACACTACTACACCGAGAGGGGTCATACATTACACTACTACACCGAGAGGGGTCATACATTACACTATTACACCGAGAGGGGTCATACATTACACTACTACACCGAGAGGGGTCATATATTACACTGGTACATCGAGCGGGGTCATATATTACACTACTACACCGAGAGGGGTCGTACATTACACTACTACACCGAGAGGGGTCGTACATTAAACTGCTACACTGAGAGGGGTCATACATTACAGTACTACACCGAGAGGGGTCATACATTACACTGCTACACGGAGATGGGCGCTGATGAGGCTGTACTGATAGGCTGCCTTGATGGCAATTGATGAGGCTGCACTGATGGTTACTGATGAGGCGGCACTGAAAAGCTGCACTGATGGGCATTGATGAAGAGGCACTGATGAGGCAGTACTATTGGGCACTGATGGGGCTGCACTTATAATTAGGGCCCTGATCAGTGTAAATGTCTGCTGTTACAGCAAAGCTGGCTATCGGCTCTCCTTTCCTCACACAGTCACAGTGACATCGCTGAGGAAAGGAAATTCTAATAACTTCCATTTGTTTACCTGGAATCAGCTGTGATTGGACACAGCGGATCACATGGTAAAGAGCCAATGTCATTGGCTCTGTACCCTGATCGGTGATGTGCTGTGTCTGAGGGACACGGCTCGCCACTGATCGCTGTGCTACGCACGAGCGGAGTGACCAGGAGGATGTTATGACGTCCACCTGGAAGGAGGAGAGTCTAGTTGAAGTGTCCCTAAACGCAAAACTTTTCTTTTTTTTTTTCATTTTGAGTAAATTAACCACTTGCCGACTGCCTAACGCCGATCTACGTCGGCAGTCAGCCCCTCACAGGCAAAGTGACTTAGGGCTACGTCACTAGCTTGTGAGGGTCTAGGGAGCGAGCGCCCGCCCCCGGAGGCGCGCTCCCGCGTGGTCACGGACCCCCCCGCGCTTGTGACCGGCGGACCCGATGTCCGCCGGTCACTCTGCGATCGGCGGGGGAGAGGGAAAAAGTCCGGCGGCTTGTGTAAACAAGCTGCCTGTCATTCTCCCCTGTGTATGAAGGATGATCATACGGTTCTACTATGTAGAACCGTTGATCACTCTTCATACATCTGAAGCCACAGCCAATCACAGTAGAAAGCACGCCCCTAGGGACACACATAGCCCCTCCCTTTCAAAAAATAGTTAACCCCTTCACTGCCAGTGTATTTTTACAGTAACAGTGCATATGTATAGCACTGATTACTGTAGAAATGTCACTGGTAACCCCAAAAATGTCAGTCAAGGGTCCGATCTGTCCGCCACAATATCGCAGTCCCGCTAAAAAAATCGCAGATCGCCGCCATTACGCGTCAAAAAAAAAAACAACAAAAATGACAAAAATCTTTCCCTTTGTTAGTAAACGCGATAACTTTTGCGCAAACCAATCAAAATACACTTTTTGCGATTTTTTTTTTTTTTTTTTTTTTTTTTTTTTACCAAACATAGGTAGCATAGAACAAATTGGCCGAAAATGTTAAAAAATTTTGATTTTTACATTTTTTTGGGGGGGAATTTCATATAAAAAAATTTGAAACATATTGCTATTTTTGCAAAATTTACGCTCCTTTTTTTTGTTTATAGCGCGTGATCAAAAAATCGCACAGGTGATCAAATACCACCAAAAGAAAGCTCTATTTGTGGGGGAAAAAAGGACGCCAAATTCGTTTAGATACAGCGTCGCACGACCGCGCAATTGTCCGTTAAAGTCACGCAGTGCCGAATCGCAAAATACCCCCTGGTCAGGAAGGGGGTAAAATCTTCCGGGGCTTAAGTGGTTAAGGGAGGATTATAACCCATGTTAGTTTTTGTTTGTATCCCATTGGGGAGAGTTCCGTTCACTTCCTGTCCCATAGCCAAAACAGAAAGTGAGAGGAAATCCCTTCAAAATAAGGAAATCCCGGTGTGTCACCAGAACAGTAAACAAGGCTGAATCTACGGGGCACAGACAGCAGAAAAAACTGAAAGGTGTTCTAATCCCTCTTCACTTAAAAAAAAAATGTTTTGCCTTTAGTTACACTTTAGGCCCCTTTCACACTATTGCAACGCAATTTTACCGCGATTTCGCGGCGCGATTTTTGCAGCGATTTTGAAAGCAATGGCAAGGCTATATGCCTCAAAACACATTAAAATCGTGGCAAAGTAGTGCAGGAACTACTTTGAAGTCGGTGCGACTTCAAAACGCACTGATATGAATGGGGCTCATTGAAAATAATGGAAAACGACTTGTCATGCGATTTTGCAGTCCAAAATCGCGGGACAAGTCGCACTAGTGTGAATGGGGCCTTAAGCTTACTTACAAAAAAAATCATAAACAAAATAATAATATAATAAGAAAAGCACAATGAGGCAATTATGCTGTGGAGGGAGAGAGAACACTGCCTGAACACTGCTTGTCTTTGCAGGTTATGTAGTTTTAGTAAATTAATCATTTTAATTGATTTATTTTAGTTATTCTCCTCCTCATCCCTATAAAAGCAGGCCAGAAAGAGTAGCATGTTAACATTATTTCTTTCTTGCATTTGTTTATGTTTTTAAATACAGCATGCTGCAGTTTTGTTCCTACTGGTTTTCATTTTCCGTGGGATTACGTTTCTATATTAGTTTTTTAATTTTGTAAGTCATTTTTACACTTCTGTGCAGTAATTAATGAGAGGAAAGTCAGGAAAGTAAAAAAAAAAAATATTAAAAAAAATAAAAATAAAAAAACCAACCAAGGACTAAAACTGTAAAATTTTTTCTTTTCAAAGGAAAAATGACTCCATGTTGCATAGACATAGGAAGCTGATCCGTCATGAAAATCAGTGAAGTTTATAGTTCTGGTTATTCAATACCTTTAATTGCACCTTGAAACAATTCAGCCATTAGGAGAGGAAAGCAAGAGGTCTACTGCTTGTGTAGACTATAGAGCGCATCCATATGCATATTGTTATGTGTCATGGTTAAAGAGCCCCTTTGAAATGCCTACACATATCAGACACACTTCCATTATTGAGGAAAAGAAAGGGGTGTTTGCTAACAGGTGTGACTGAGGTACATTAGTTCAAAGGTTTGTTTTTAATGTTGGGCTAGTAGGCCCTCAATGTATATTTAAAGTGCTAATTAGAATGTCAAAAGTCAAAACACATGCAGACCACCTTGACTTACTAAAAATCCTATGTTGTGGTTCATATTTGAATACAGAAAATACTTTATTAGCAAGAACGCAAGTAACTGTGCACAGGGGAGGACTGGGCCAGGGGGAAGGGGGGCAATTGCCCCCTGGGCCGCCCTGATGCCCCATTAAAAAGGCTGCACTGCTTCTGCCACAGACATGCCTAAAGGATTCCTGGTGAAGAGAAGTAAAAAGTCCCTCTCACTGACCTACTGAGTGCGGGTTGAGGACAAGGACAAGGAGCAGGCCTCCCCCACCCCTGGCTTGGATGGTGTAAACTGTGTCTGAACAGAGGCCGGTTCCATGCCCCACTGGAGACTTTTCTGCCCTGGCCTAACCCAAACGGGCTGTCCCAGCTCCCCCCAACCTCCCCCCTGCTGGCCAGGTCAGGAACCTGGATTCACCCGGTAAATAGAGAGTATCTGGAGCAGGGCATCAGCTTGGAATGGGGGTCAGGAGGAGGATTTGAAGAGTGGGAGGGGGTGCACCATGGGCCTCTGGTTTGTACTAGCCCCCTGGGTCGAAAGTTGCCAGTCTGCACCTGACTGTGCATTGCTATGACCTTGGCCTTCACAACAGCCTTTATCTCACAACAGCCACATGTTTATGTCATATGGATTATGTCCTACTTCATCAATGCAATTCCAAATAGACAGTTAAACAATTTTCAAGCTACCAGGTTTAGCTTACCCTACTACTAATATTATTGATGCCAGCATTTATATTACATGTTAAAGAGGATCTTTACTTAGGTATGGGAAATTTAAGTCAGCAGCTACAAGTACTGCAGCTGCTGACTTTCAAGCAATGCATAATTAAAGCCCAAGAAGTCCACTGCAGTCTTCCAAGCAGCAAAACCTCTGCACCACCATCTTGGCTTGGGTGGGCACTTATCACTTCCTGATGACTCACAGCTGGTCACATACTACATATATAAGAAGTCTACTGTAGTCTTCCAAGCAGCAAAACCTCTGCACCACCATCTTGGCTTGGGTGGGCAGTTTTCACTTCCTGATGACTCACAGCTGGTCACATACTACATATATAAGAAGTCTACTGTAGTCTTCCAAGCAGCAAACCCTCTGCACCACCATCTTGGCTTGGGTGGGCAGTTTTCACTTCCTGATGACTCACAGCTGGTCACATACTACATATATAAGAAGTCTACTGTAGTCTTCCAAGCAGCAAACCCTCTGCACCACCATCTTGGCTTGGGTCGGCAGTTTTCACTTCCTGATGACTCACAGCTGGTCACATACTACATATATAAGAAGTCTACTGTAGTCTTCCAAGCAGCAAACCCTCTGCACCACCATCTTGGCTTGGGTCGGCAGTTTTCACTTCCTGTTGACTCACAGCTGGTCACATACTACATATATAAGAAGTCTACTGTAGTCTTCCAAGCAGCAAAACCTCTGCACCACCATCTTGGCTTGGGTGGGCAGTTTTCACTTCCTGATGACTCACAGCTGGTCACATACTACATATATAAGAAGTCTACTGTAGTCTTCCAAGCAGCAAAACCTCTGCACCACCATCTTGGCTTGGGTGGGCAGTTTTCACTTCCTGATGACTCACAGCTGGTCACATACTACATATATAAGAAGTCTACTGTAGTCTTCCAAGCAGCAAACCCTCTGCACCACCATCTTGGCTTGGGTGGGCAGTTTTCACTTCCTGATGACTCACAGCTGGTCACATACTACATATATAATAAGTCTACTGTAGTCTTCCAAGCAGCAAAACCTCTGCACCACCATCTTGGCTTGGGTGGGCAGTTTTCACTTCCTGATGACTCACAGCTCTTCACATACTACATATATAATAAGTCTACTGTAGTCTTCCAAGCAGCAAAACCTCTGCACCACCATCTTGGCTTGGGTGGGCAGTTTTCACTTCCTGATGACTCACAGCTGGTCACATAATACATATATAATAAGTCTACTGTAGTCTTCCAAGCAGCAAAACCTCTGCACCACCATCTTGGCTTGGGTGGGCAGTTTTCACTTCCTGATGACTCACAGCTGGCCACATACTACATATGCACGAGGCGGCCAACCTCTGTAAGACTGGTCTGTAGCCTTTAGGGATGTGTGACATTTCAGGAGGCTGCAGGGTGGCAGGCTGAGAGTTTCTCATTCTTACTTAGTCAAGAAATGAGGATGTGGGGGAGCCGACACCACCAAAAAAAGATCTTCGCTCCCCAAAAGGAAAAAAAAAAGTGTGGTTTTGTTACAATTTGGGGGGGGGGGGTTGTGAGGGTAACAGCCCCTAGGGACACAGTTAACCCTTTGACCGCCCCTAGTGTTAACCCCTTCCCTGCCAGTGCCATTAGTAAAGTAACAGTGCATATTTTTAGCACTGATTACTGTAGTAATGTCACTGGTCCCCCCAAAGATGTCAGGTGTCCGATCTGTCCACCGCAATGTTGCAGTCCCGCTAAAAATCGCTGATCACCGCCACTAGTAAAAAAATAACTAAAAATGACATAAATCTTTCCCCAAGTTTGTAGACATGATAACTTTTGTGCAAACCAATCAATATACACTTATTGGGATCTTTTTAACCAAAAATATGTAGCAGAATACATATTGGCCTAAAATGATGAAAACATTTGATTTTTTAATTTTTTTTTGGGGGGGGGGGGATTGTTTTATAGCAGAAAGTAAAAAATATTGTGTTTTTTTTTTTTTTTTTTTTTTAATTGCACAGGTGATCAAATACCATCAAAAGAAAGCTCTATTTGTGGGGGAAAAAAAAGGACATACATTTTATTAGGGTACAGCGCTGCACAACCATGCAATTGTCAGTTAAAGGAACGCAGTGCCGTATCGCAAAAAATGGATTGGTCATTAAGGGGATAAATCCTTCCGGTCCAGGAGTGGTTAAAAAAGGGATTAAGAAAGGTAAGGAATAAAAAAAAAAAAAGGCAAAGCCTATACCCCAGTATACGTGTGCAGTAATTTTATGTTGTATTGCATATTCCCTAGAACAACCATATAAGACAAGAATTCAAACTTTGCAGATTTCACTGGCAGCATGCTTGTTCCATGTAGACAAGCCATGGTAGCGAAGCTAAATTAAAGTAGAACTATAGGAAAAACTTTCTTTCATTTTGGATAGAGTAAAGAAGGGTAGAACCTCTGTTGGTTTATTTTTTGCCATCTGTGTCCCTTTTGAAGAGATTTACCTTCACTTCCTGTCTCATAGCCAAAACAGGAAGTGAGAAGAAATCCCTACAAATTAAGGGAATCCCTTGGGGACCCTCGGGCCATCAGAACTAGTGTCCCCATTGGAAGATTTCCCCTCTATTACTTTTCTGGGCACAACCCGAAATTTGTGATTTTCTTTTATTTCCACTTTCAATGCTAATGGTAAACAGCAATAAAAACCTGACAGGGGATCTTATCCATATCCACTCTGTCCAAAACTAAAGAAAACGTTTTGCCATTATTTATACTTTAAGAAAAGTGCAGCGAGAGCTCCTTAGAAAAAATGCATCCTGGGTGAACTTTAATGAAAGGAAGAGAAGGAAAAATAACATGTCCAGGATCCACATGCCTGTTATTAAACTTTTTTAATAATGGTAATCAAGGCCCTCTATAGCCAGGTAAGTGATCTAACAACAGCTTCAAGTAAATAATTAGTATAATTGGCAATATGGGGCCTTCCTGCTGATCCCCCTTATAAAATAAACACGTTTCTCTTACCAGTCTTAATTGGAACATTCAGTATAATTACAGCCGGACCTGCATTGTCAGTTGCAGACACAGCTTTCTGTATTGTTATCAGAAGCCACATTGGGATGTATAATTATATCCCTAACATTTACCTGACCTTAGAGATCATGCACCTTAATCCTGCTGCCATCTGTGCCCATTACTTTGATATAGTACATCAGAGATACCTGTATGTGTCTGTAAAATTCATCGTTTTATTGAGATCTTAGTTTGTATCTATCACATATAAGGACAGATGGTTTGCAGTGCTATTTCCCTGATGGGAAATACAAAAAGTAGCTTTTGCATTTACCAATATGCACACAGTACCTGCAGTATCATACTTCCTTACCATCCAGTAAGATATCAGCTTATTGGTGCTAACAGTGCGATGGATAACTTTTATATTCTCTTTAAATTTGACCAATATTCTTTTTTCATTTGTTAATGAAATTACCATAAATTAATCAATATAGGGGTATAGTGCTGTGCTTTACTTAAATGTATTGCCAGTTTTAATGGCTGTTGAGGTGTCTACAAACATTAGACAACCAACACCTGACCCAGCCATTCATATTTAAAGTGACGCATATTAATACAGGTCTGTGGGCCTACTCTGATAGCACAACCTGCTGGGCGGGATGATCTGCAAGGATGATCAAGATTGTTTTCCCCCTTGACAGTCTGGCACCTGCAATGCACACTCACTTTTCTGCATAGGCACAGACATGTAGCATTTTCCTGCAGTGAGTTCCAACATGCTGTAACACATAATTCGAAAAAAGGGGGAAAAACATATAGGACTTTAATGGTTGCCATCCATAACCCCAAAGGTTCACACTGAATGCAAGTTTGAAATAGTTTGAGTTCCGCTGAACTCACACAATTTCAAACCGGCATTTCAGTTCGACTTTAAGAGTCATCCTGTGCTGGTTCATGCACAGATGTCTATTTAATCGCCCCCAAAGTCTCCAAAAGTAGTGCAGAAACGACTTTTGGGAATTGGTGCGGTGCTGCAAAGTCGGAAATAGGCTCCAATTTGGCATGTAATTTGACATGTCAAATCACATGTCAAATCGGCCCCATGTGAGTACTTCAAAAATATTATATAATATACAAAAGTTTATTAACAACATCAATCAGTTAAAATTGATTCCATAAAACATGTGAGAAATGTATTCGATGGTAAATATTGCATTTTCCATCTATGTACAAAACAAGTATCTGCATAACCTGAGACTTGTGTACTTCAGCCCTATATACTTATATTACATAGGAAGATGATAACAGTAGAAGTCTTCCATATACAGGGCTGGATACAGGAATCAGGTAAATTGTTTTTTAGTTTAACTGATTCCTGTATTCAGCCCCTAAATGGAAGCCTTCTACTATTATCATCTTCCTATGTAATATAATTATAATACACAGGTCTCAGTTTATGCAGATACTTGTTTTGTACATAGATGGAAAATGCAATATTTATCATTGAATACATTTTTCACGTATTTCTCACGTATTTATGGAATCAATTTTAACTGATTGATATTGTTAATAAACTTTTGTATATTTTCTTATTTTTAAAGAATTAATTTCTTTGATTTGGGGGTTATGAAGTCCTATATTTTTCCCCTTTTTTTTCTAATTCTATAATATGGGTGTGGTGCCATGGTGATCAAGTTATGCCTCAACATTTTCATTATGCTATAACACATCACAACATGCTGCAGGGCATGGTAATAGAATACATTCCAGAAAAAAAAATGTAAAAAAAAAGAGATTTAGGAAATGTTTTGCAGCACAAGGTAAAAACTGCATGCCAGCACATGTGTGTAATGTGTGCACTATGGTGTGAAGAAGTCCAATTGCTAGTCTATCACATTTTAAGATGCTTGATCTATCAGTAAAATGTGGATAACTATTGACCAATATTGTCACTCTAATCAATTAAAGATCTGTCTGTGTATAGCCAGCATTACAATGTAAACAGAGGGCAATGTAAACAGACCCATGATTTACACTTGAACGTATTCATGTGAAAACATATCCCTTTCATTCAATGCAAATGGTACGTTGTTTACTGAAGACCCAGAAAATAACAACTTGGACATGTTGATGCATGTCCATGAAAACAGTTCAGTGCAGGTACTGGTAGCCAGTGACTAGTCCTAACGTATACTGTATAGCTTTTCCTTCACCAAGCACACAGAGATTATGTAAGCCAACTTCTGTATAAAAGCCATAGCCATGCAATTTGGATGCACAAGTGTAATCCATTCATCAAACGTTTTTGTTTGCAATGCAAGTTTGTATCCCCTTAAAACCTACAGGCAAGTGAAATATATAGGACCCCCATTGCCAGTCTTTTGGGAAAGCAATATAAATTTACTGAAAACAAATAGGCAGGTGTTTTATATTCTATTTGTTCACAACTTGGTCTATGCGTTTCAAACAATCACTAAGGTCAAATAAATGGGAGTTCATTATATGTGTGAACTCTGCAGGCTGCATACATTTTGTACAGCTCAGCAAGAATATTTTGCTTAGATCCCACATCCATGTGTCAAGAATTTCTCCCTAATTCTAAACACACGCTAGATGTATTCACTTGCCATGTATAAATTATTTATTGCATGTACTGTACATAATCTGAAAAAGAAAGCCTATATTTTATTTTGAGACACTCCATTGATATCCCCATTTATATTGAAATACTCTATTCTGTTACTTACTGTTTGCAATCAGTGTAATAATTTACCCTGCTCATTTTTTACTCTACATTCTATGTAAAGTAACCCTTTCCATTTCCCAAGCATATATTCATAGTGCTATCTTCATAAGCTGCTCCTTATAGCTGAAGTTTCGTTTTTTTTTTTTTTTTTGGCAGGGGGATACAGCACCAAGCAGTGTAATGGCGTGTATGCCATGGCCTGCAAGCTGCTGCTTCATGTAAAAATCCTTACTTCATATTGCCAACATCAGAGATCTTCTGGGCTGCAGGGGTTACTAGCAGAGGCTGATCAGGCTGCTCACCAGGCCAGAGTGGTGCAAATATGCTTCTTCAAGAGATGGGTGGCCCTGAAGCAGGCCATGTCCCCTGTACCCTTCAGAGCTCTTCCTTGGGTACTCAGAGTTCATGTCCAGTGTCTGTAAAAGACCACGCTATTCTGGTACTACTGACAAAAGCGTCCATAGGACTAGCCCGACAGCTATCGATTTCAAGCTAGTCTCCCATATTTTGTCAGTGGTTTGAAACCTAGATTTACCACCTGGGTTGTATGATGCCAGTTTCAGCCTGTCCTTAGTGGCAAACATACACTATATTACCAAAAGTATTGGGACACCTGCCTTTACACACACATGAACTTTAATGGCATCCCAGTCTTGGTCCGTAGGGTTTAATATTGAGTTTGCCCACCCTTTGCAGCTATAACAGCTTCAACTCTTCTGGGAAGGCTGTCCACAAGGTTTAGGAATGTGTCTATGGAAATGTTTCCAGAAGCCCATTTGTGAGGTCAGGCACTGATGTTGTTTGTGCACTGGTGCGCAGTCATGTTGGAACAGGAAGGGGACATCCCTAAATTGTTACCACAAATTTGGGAGCCTGAAATTGTCCAAAATGTTTTGGTATGCTGATGCCTTCACTGGAAGTAAGGGGCCAACCCCAACCCCTGAAAGCAACCCCACACCATTTACCCTCTCCACCAAATGATTTTGGCCAGTGCACAAAGCAAGGTACTTAAAGACATGGATGAGCGAGTTTGGGCTGGAGGATCTTGACTGGCCTGCACCTCAACTTGAGTCCTGACCTCAACCCGATAGAACACATTTGGGTTGAATTAGAGCGGAGACTGCAAGCCAGGCCTTCTCGTCCACATCAGTGCCTGACCTCACAAATGTGCTTCTGAAAGAATGGTCAAACATTCCCATAGACACACTCCTAAGGGGGACAGCCTTCCCAGAAGAGTTGAAGCTGTTTGGAGCTGCAAAGGGTGGGCAAACTGAATATTGAACCCTACAGACTAATGCCTCGTACACACGCAACGATTATCGGCCGACCGATCGTCCGACTTTTGTCCAGAGTTGTGTTTTGTTGGTTGGAATGTGCCTAGACTGCACACTAATTTTCTCGGCCAACAAAAATCTACTTCAGAAGTGATGTCATGTGCTGGTTTACTTTCCATGTGTTTTTTCTTCTCTGAGCATGCCCAGTCTTGCTCATCAGATTTTTGTCTGCCGAAATCTGTACTGACTGATGGAAAATCGGCCGTTGTGTTGATGGCCAACAAAAATTTTATAGCCTACACAGCAGATTTTTTTCGGCCGAAAAGTCGGAGTCGGTTGTCGGAAGCATCATACTAACAAGCCGAAAATCGGCCGATCGGACGTTGGCCGAAAATTCCCGGCCAATAATCGATGCGTGTGTACGAGGCATAAGACTGGGATGTCATTAAAGTTTATGTGCATGTAAAGGCAGGCATCCCAATACTTTTGTTAATACAGTGTATTTACAACCCCAATTCCAAAAAAGTTGGGACACGGAGTAAAATGTGCATAAAAACAGAACACAAGGCTTTGCAAATCTCATAAACCCATATTATTTTTTTTTTTCACAATAGAAAACATATAAATTGTTTAATGGGAAAGCCCTGGAAGTCACACATCTCTGCAAAAACCTGTAAGAAGGTGTATGACAGCCTCAGCCCCAGCTCCAACCAGGCCATGCACCTAACGTGTTTCTCTCCACCCACGCAGCTTAGTCATGGGGAAGCAGTGCCCATGGTTGCCAAAAAGAAAGTCAAATTTTGATTTGTCTGACCACAGAACAGTTTCCCACTTTGCAACAGACCATTTTAAAGTTGCTCATCAGGAGCAAACAGCTTAGGGTGCCAATACTTCCCCCCTACAGAATACTGTGAGTAAATGATTTCACCCTAGGATGGATTTGTATTATTGTCAGTATCCGAAAAGGAAATCAAGTTATGTTATTGTTTAAACAACCAAACAGAAGAAGTGTGAACTGTGTATGTGGTTCTGTTCCTTCTATAACTGAAGTTTCACTTTTGGATGGACTGAACCTTTTAGATTCAGAAGCATCCTAAACTCTGCTGCATCAACCTGCTTCTGGTGGCTTGCCTCTTATTGCAAATTTTCTTGCTACAGTATTTCATACAAATTCCTTTTCTGTTTCTTGTAAATACATCAAAGGGAGGAAAGATGCTTCACTTTGTATTTAGCCAAGTGAGAAATTAATAGCAGTCTTTTTGTGCCAAACATGAAATGCTGTTTTAATTATGTGAGTTCATTGATTGCTGAATCATTCTCTTGGAGACTGAAATGAATCAATAAAATGGTAGTGCATTGCTGGAAGCTTTCACAGAAGGCCTGGCCACAAGATCCTGTTCTAGTTATCACAGTTCTAAATATCAAGCTAGTAATATGACACATCATTGCAAAAGAGACAGAAAGGAGCTATGGCATCAAAGTGCAAACTGGTTTATACAGTAGAATAATTATTAACTCTAATAAACATGGAGGTGTCAAAAGTTTATTGGGTCTTCCTAAAAAGATAAGCTCCATACCTTGCAATTTCTTTCATCTTTTGAAAAGTTAAATATTTGCACATTGTTTCCTAATTTCACCCCATTACTGAGCCATTCCATAAACACCACTGTGGGCTCTGTTTGGGTTTTCTGACCTGTGCAGGTATTCAGAATGGTTTCATTAGTGATGGGATTATGCCTCACATTTGATGTTTGGTGCCCTGAAACTCCAAACCACCATTTAAAGCTGAACTCCATAAAACATTATTTTTGAACATTTGCTATATAACAGTAATTTAACTCTAATGCTTTGTTCTTATTGTGTGGTTGGCTGCTGCATTAGATAAAACAGTTTGTTTCATTCATCTTCAACAGTATATTAAGCACCAAACTTCCGGCGCTGAGTCTTACCATTCCGGCTCTCATACAGTGCATACATGGAAAGATAATGGGTTGCCTATATTTCACCTCCTTCTTTAACAACATGTCTTATATGGTTTTAACAGAATGCAAAGCATCATCTGAATGGACTAGGGGAGGGGAGAAGCATATGAATGTTCTCCCTTATCCATTCACTGAACACCTTGCAGACCTAGGATTTTTTTGAGAGGCCAGTGCTCTTTTGCTCAAGACTGCCCACATGTTTGTCTCTGGGGGTAATAGGTACTCAGCAAACGCACATTTCAAACGGCCAAAAGATTATAGCTGGGGACTAATGCCACTGTCAGCATGGGTCCATCAGCCTGCCTGCCTGCTCTCTTCCCACCACATAGTCTTGATTCCTGCACTGTATATACAACGCACATTTGTGAGGTCAGGCAGTGATGTTGGAGAGAAGGCCTGGCTCGCAGTCTGCGCTCTAATTCCTCCCAAATCCCCATAAAATTCCCCTCCAAATTCCTCCCAGATCGGGTTGAGGTCAGGACTCTATACAGGCCAGTCAATTTCCTCCACCCCAAACTCACTCATCCATGTCTTTATGGACCTTTTTTGTGCACTGGTGCACAGTCATGTTGGAACAGGAAGGGGCCATCCCCAAACTGTTTCCACAAAGTTGGAAGCATGAAATTGTCCAAAAAGGGGCCAAACCCAACCCCTGAAAAACAACTCCATACCATAATCCCCTCCACCAAATGATTTGGACCAGTGCACAAAGCAAGGTCCATAAAGACATCGATAAGCGAGTTAAGGGTGGAGGAACTTGACTGGCCTCAACCCGATAGAACACCTTTGGGATGAATTAGAGCACAGACTTGTGAGCCAGGCCTTTTCTCCAACATCAGTGCCTAACCTCACAAATGTGCTTCTGAAAGAATGGTCAAACATTCCCACACTCGTAACCCTTGTGGACAGCCTTCCCAGAAGTGTTGAAGCTGTTATAGCTGCAAAGGGTGGGCAAATCAACATTGAGCCCTATGGACTACGACTGGGATGCCATTAAAGTTAATGTGCCTGTAAAGGCAGGCGTCCCAATACTGTTGGTAATATAGTGTATATTGTATGTTACATAGTCCTGATCACTGAACTTTCATGCTAGATAATCCTTACCTCTGCACTCTATACACTGTGTTGTACCAAGCATAGTCCTCCTCACTCCTTCCATATGCTATGTTATGAAAGACACCAATGTCCAGTACGATATTGGAGAAATGGAGTGGGGTTGGTGGGACTTTTCTGGTATCGTACTCAGATAAGTATATAAACTAGATAATGACTAGTATGACTAGATAAGTCATACTAGTCATAGTATGACTAGATAAGTATATAAAATTGAATACATTTTATTAGATTGTCTTATTAAAACCAAAAATATTGACAATTTACAAAATTGACATTACATAACAAACATACAGAAAACAATACATGTGTAACCAATACAAAACTGGTGACTTTTAAAGAGGCTATGGATAGGTAAGGTCCTCCTTATTGGGGTGTGGGGCTTGAAATGCCTCCACCATAATTCTTGCCCGACATGTTTCGCAAAAAAGAATTGCTTCCTCAGGGGCGAAACGAATTCAATAGAGATTACCATCTATGAAAATATCAAATACAAGTAATTAGCATTCCATATATATATATATATAGATATCTTGAGAAATGCTATGTTACATAATCCTAAGCACTACACTCTATGCACTAAACTATACAATCCTGACAACCGTGTTGTACATTGCATAGGCCTAAGTGCTGCACTTTATATGCAATATTGTACGTTGCATAGTCCTGACCAGTGGCGTAGCGTGGGTTGTCAGCACCCGGGGCAAGGCAAGTCATTTGCGCCCCCTACACAAACCTACTAGACCACTATACAGACCTACACCCCCCCATACACTGACACCTACACTGACCCCCCTTCACTTAACCCCACTACACTGACACATACACTGACCCCCCCCATACACTGACTCCCCCTTACATTTCTATACACCGACCCCCCCATACACTGACACCCCTACATTTCCACATACACTGACCCCCCTACACTGATCCCCCCCCCATACACTGACACCTACACTGACACCTATGCTGACCCCCCTACACTGACACACCCTCCTCTACACTGACCCCCCCCATACACTGACACCTACACTGACCCCCCCCCGTACACTGACAGCTACACTGACACCTATACTGACCCCCTTACATTCCCACATACACTGACCCCCCCATACACTGACCCCTACACTGACCCACCCCCCCCCCTCCCGCCCTCCCTCCCTCCCATGTCCACTTCCCCTACACTGACACCTATGCTGACCCCCCTACTACACTGACACCCCCCCCCCCCACTTCCCTGGGCCCTGGGGGCAGGCAAGACATCACTTACCTTGTTCTGTGCCAATACACTGGCGACTCGACAGTCACAGTCCAGTCAGTCCTGACTCCTGTCCTGTGTACACAGCCAGCCCACTGAGCCCAGTACAACTCCAGTCCAGTCACAGTCCAGTCAGTCCTGACTCCTGTCCTGTGTCACTCGTGACTCCTACCTTTTTTTTACAGGTGCACCCGATCACAACAGCAGCATGTCTTCTTCTCCAGGTCCTCCGGCTCCTAGGTTTTCCTCCTGCGTCTGTCACCACTGGCTCTCTCCTCTCTGGCCTGTCACCTGCCGCCGCTGCCAGCTTCTTCTTGCTGCTGCTGCCTGGGCTGGGCTGGTGTGGCTCCCGCGCTCAACGCTGCGCTGGGCGGCCGCTGCAGTGCATTGTCCCTCCCCCAGATAGTCCCTCGCTCTCCGCACGCCTGGCACCACCCCCCCCCCCTCCACAGTGGGCGGTGACCCGGCGGCTCGGATTCGCACAGCGCCGCCGCCACAGCCAGCACTGCAGTGAGAGAGAATTTGTGAGCCAGGCAGGGCAGAGCTGCGAGTGCGCCCCCCCCGGATGTTGCGCCCGGTGCGGCCGGCCCCCCCTGCACCCCCCACGCTACGCCACTGGTCCTGACTGCTGCACTCTATATACTATATTGCGCATCAAATAGTCCTAATCAGGGCTGGGATGGGGGGGGGGGGGGGTGGAGCAGAAGGGGCCTGTGGGGGGGGGAGCACGCTATGAGCTCCAGCAACTCTTTCCCATGCCTTGTCATTGACAAGGGTGACCACACTAGCCCTGTGCTCCCTAATGCCCGATTTCACCTGTTGTAAACACAGAAGTGGCCTACTGTGCCGATTCTGTGTTTTTTTTAAATGACAGCACACCTCAAGTGACAGTGCTGCCTAAGTTCAAGAGGAGTAGCTGCCAGGAGGCTGAACAGGGAGCATTGTTGCATGATGAAGTAAACAGTTGGGGGTGGGGGGCAAGGGGGAATTTGGGAGGATGAGAAAGCTCTGTGTCCTGAGAAAGGGAGAGCTCTGTACTGGGGGAGGGGGAGCTCTGTACTGTGGGGGTGAGAGCAGTGGCGGCTGGTGCTCAAAATTTTTTTTTGGGGGGGGGCGCAAAAAGAAAAATGTAATGGGTATTGCTTCGCGTCAAACGCAGTAAAAAATTGCGTGACTTTGAAGTCATGGTACAGGCATGGCACAGGTGATGGTATAGGCATGGCATAGGTGATGGTACAGGCATGGCACAGGTGATGGTACAGGAGATGGTATAGGCATGGCACAGATATGGTATAGGCATGTCACAGGTCATGGTGCAGGAGATGGTATATGCCCCCTTTCAATGCAGAGACCAGCGTACATGCCCCCTTTCAATGCAGTGACCAGCGTACATGCCCCCTTTCAATGCAGAGACCAGCATACATGCCCTCTTTCAATGCAGAGACCAGCGTACATGCCCCCTTTCAATGCAGAGATCAGCGTGCGTGCCCCCTTCAATGCAATGAATATTGTGCTGTGCCCCCTTCAATGCAATGAACACTGTGCTGTGCCCCCTTCAATGCAATAAACACTGTGCCACCTTCAATGCAATGAACACTGTTCTGTGCCCCCACAATGCAGAGTTGCATGCCCCCTTCAATGTAACTGTGCTGTGCCCCCTTCAATGCAATGAACAATGTGCTGTGCCCCCTTCAATGCAATAAACACTGTGCTGTGACCCCTTCAATGCAATGAACACTGTGCTGTGCCCCCTTCAATGCAATAAACACTGTGCCACCTTCAATGCAATGAACACTGTGCTGTGCCCCCACAATGCAGAGTTCAGCGTGCATGCCCCCTTCAATGCAACTGTGCTGTGCCCCCTTTAATGCAATGAACAATGTGCTGTGCCCCCTTCAATGCAATAAACACTGTGCTGTGCCCCCTTCAATGCAATGAACACTGTTCTGTGCCCCCTTCAATGCAATGAACACTGTGCTGTGCCCCCACAATGCAGAGTTCAGCGTGCGTGCCCCCTTCAATGCAATGAACACTGTTCCGTGCCCCCATCAATGCAGAGTTCAGCATGTGAGCCCCTTTCAATGCAGAGCGCCACAGCATTGTCCCCAATCACTGCAGAGCACCACAGCATTGTCCCCAATCACTGCAGAGCGCCACAGTATTGTCCCCAATCACTGCAGAGTGCCCACAGCATTGTACCCCAATGATTGCAGAGTGCCACAGCATTGTCCCCCAATGATTGCAGAGTGCCCACAGCATTGTCCCCCAATGATTGCAGAGTGCCCACAGCATTGTACCCCAATGATTGCAGAGTGCCACAGCATTGTACCCCAATGATTGCAGAGTGCCCACAGCATTGTACCCCAATGATTGCAGAGTGCCCACAGAATTGTACCCCAATGATTGCAGAGTGCCCCAGCATTGTACCCCAATGATTGCAGAGTGCCCCAGTATTGTACCCCAATGATTGCAGAGTGCCCACAGCATTGTACCCCAATGATTGCAGAGTGCCCACAGCATTGTACCCCAATGATTGCAGAGTGCCACAGCATTGTACCCCAATGATTGCAGAGTGCCACAGCATTGTCCCCCAATCAATGCAGAGACCCGCGTGCGTGCTCCCTTAGACCCAATGCACTTACCTGGAGGCGGCGGCTCGGCTATCGGGGGCGGCTTCTCCCCTCCTCGATCCTTCGTCCTCTTCTGCGGCGGCGGGAAGGTGAGCGCCTTCTCCCTCGTCCTCTTCTGCGACGGGAACCGGCGGGCGGCCTCTCCTCTTCTCTGCGGCGGGAACCGGTGGGAAGGTGAGCGGCGGTGACTGTGAGTGACTGCTCCCATTGCGACATCAGCGATCGGATGTCCTGGATGATGATTGGTCCAGGCTGGAGACTGGACCAATCACAGCCAGGACATCACGAAGGTGGGGGTGGCCAATTGCTCTTTCCTGCGCCCAGGTTACGCCCCCAGAAGGCAGCCAATCGGCGCCTTTCTGGGTCGTAAACCCCTCCCCCCTTTAGCCACCACATAGGCCGGCGAACCAATTCTTTTTTTTTTATAACTTTATTGTTCTTTTTTGTCTTTTTTTTTCCTTTTTTTTTAAGGGGGCGGCGCCCTGGCGCCCCCCATGCACGGGTCGCCACTGTGTGAAAGGAAGGTGGAGCACTATGTCTGGGGGAAAAGAGGAAAAAGGCAGAGCTCTGTTGTACTGAGGGGGTGGGGTAGGAGGAGGAGGAGGGGACACCTCTTTGTACTGGGAAAGGGTGAAGGGAAGGAGAAGCTCTGTATTGGGGGGAGTTCTATGTACTGCGGGTTGAAGGAGGGGGCTCTGTGTACTAGGGAAGGGGAGATGAAGGAGGAGCTCTTTACTAGGGAGGTGGGGGGAGAAATGGGGAGCTCTGTACTGGGAAAGGGCTTGCTCACCTCCTGGTGGGGCGATCCTGAGGACCATGACCTGGTACTATCACCCAGCTCAACCCATCTCCACCATCAGGAGCTCTGGTGAACACAGGTTAGTACTTAGACTCCGCACCTTAGATGATCCTGCGTTATATGCCAGGATGACCTGCTTGTATACCTACATTGGGAGTCCCCCTACTGCTATAGCTACTGGTCTCCTGAACCCAGACCATCACAGGGTGAATGAAGGGGAGAGCTCTGTACTGTGGGAGGAAGGTAGAAAGGGGGAGCTTTGTGTACTGGGGTAAGGTGGGTAGAAAGGGGTAAAGGGGTAGCTTTGTACTGGGGAAGGGAGAGTTCTGTACGGGGGGATGAGAGGAGGGGGGAGCTTTGTGTATTGGGGAAGGAAGGCGGAGCTCTGTACTGGGGAGGAGGGGGGAGCTCTGTACTGGGGTAAGGATAGGGGGGTGAGCTATGTAGTTAGAAAGGGGAGGGGTTGATGTTGAGGGATGAGCCCTGTAGTAGGGGTTGGGGAAAAGCTTTTTAGTGGTGTTTCTCTCAGTAACACAACCAATGTAGGGACATTTGTTTTCTTTTTCTTTCTCTTTCGTTCATTGACAGCCACAACTCCTGATTCTTCTTAACCATTGAGTTATACTACCACCTACAGGAGTAGGACACTAGGCAGGAAAAAGCTTGACTATGACTATGAGCTGTCCCAGTGGGTATAAGCCCACTCTCAGCTATAGGCACTCAGCTTTTTTTCTGCTTAGTCAGGAATAAGGACCTAATTCCTTGCTGGGATCTCTGGTCCTGGCGATTTTTTTTTTTCTTTTTAAATGGAATTTTTTCCTATCTTTGTGATTTTGTTCCTGTGAGAATCTACAATAAATTGCCGGACTGGGCGACGGACTAGATAGTCTAAATCCAGAGGGTCCCCCCAGTCTGTCCAGCGAGCGCGTGCAGACCTCAGCTCTGCGATATACATAGCCCCACTGGACAGGGGCTTGCCTGCGAGTTAAATGTCTCCCAAGGACGCATATGACCTGGCCTTGGCCTGAGTTGCAGCATTTCTCCTGGCCAACAGCACCCACATTACGATGAAGCGGTGGTCTGTCCAGAGCGGTGCTCACCCTGTTCCTAGTATGGTAAGTAGCTGTTACCCCTCTACTCCTGGAGGGGTTTGGGGTGGACGTGGGCCCCTCCCTGGGACGGTGGGACCTCTTGGGTTCCCCTTCTTCCCCCCAGCCCCTCTAAAATTTCGGTGGTCACTGTGGGTTTTTCGGCCTCCCTCCCTGGGTGAGGTTATGAGCTAGCTGCTGCCACAAGCTCTTAAGGGGGGGCTTGTTGGAGTTGCTGCTGACCGGGTTTTCCTGGTGTGCAACAGGGGGTTGAGCAGGGTTTCCTGCCACTCTGAAGATTGGTGACTAGGGCAGGGATGTCCTCTGGGCTCCCTGCGGCGGTTGTTGGGCTGGGGGAGCTGATAGTTTAGCATTACGTAGCTGGATCCGGCTGAAAATTTAGGCCACGACTTTGCGGCCTACTAGTCAGAAACTACGTGAGGCAGCCATTGTGAGGATGGCTGAAGCCACTGCCTCCCGTTTTGGCATCTGCCTTTCCCTCCACTGCCCCTGGGTGGTCGGCTCTGCTGATCGCTCGCATCCAAAAATTTAGGACGCGGCTTGCAGCCTACTAGGCCTTGTGGCCCAGTCTGGTGCCTTAGTTGGAGGGGGCAGCCCCAGCGCATTTAGCTGAAGCCCCCCCTCTTCCTTTTGGGCATCTGCTAGGCCATGTGATCAGCTTGGCACCTCCCTTGGAAGGGGTGGCGCTTCATTTTTTAATGACAGCCTTGCTGCCATTATTGTGTGGGGCACATTCCCCTTTTAGCGCTGAACAGCCATCAGGGTACCCTGCCTGCGCATCTGCATCACAGCGGGCTATTTCCTATTATGCCCTCTACGCAGGGCTTGGAGGGCAACCCCCTTGTTTTTTTTACGGGGTCCACTAGGTGGTTCAATCGTGGGCCCTTGGTCGGCGTCCCCTTTGCGGTATCGCAGTTGGCGGCCTCCCCTGATTGGTATGTTTTCTGGGGAGCTTAGTATATATCGACCCTACTAGGTCTGCGTCCACGCACTGAGTGCTCAAATAGTGAGGATGATTCTTCTGCTCCTCTAGCCGCGCATTCAAAGGCGCTGGTGGATGCACTGTTTGTGTCAGTGCATGACACTTTAAAAATGGAGGTTGCAGCTGATGCTGCATCGGAGGCCCTGGTGTCGCCAAGCTCTAATCGAGTGGGCTAAACGTTTACGCCGGGACCTGGAGGGGGAAACCGCTTCCCCTTGTCTTTGTGGAGCTGGCGGATCAGTTGGTCCAGGGGCTACAGTTTATCTGTGATGCCTCTTGGATGCGGCTCCTTTTGATTTCTAGTCTTTATCAGCAGTGGTCCTTCTGCGTTTTATCTGACTCACCCTTTATTACCTCCTTTTCTAGCCAACACATGGCCATAAAAAATCTAATCCGTCGACATTGGCATATTTTGAACAATGACCCAGTCCTGGGCTCGTCTCTACCTGATAAGCCTAGAGTCATTTTTAAAGGTGCAATGTCTTTGAGGAACCAGCTAGCACTGAATGTACTTGAGCCTCCACAACCCAAAGCTACCTTTCTAAACCAACTCACTGGATATTACCGATGCAACAGGTGTCAAATCTGTTCCCTCAATGCCACTAAAAAGCGTAATACAAAAACCTTTACCTCCCATAGTACTGGTAAAACACATGATATAGAACCTTTTATATCCTGTACTACCAAGGGAGTAGTCTACATGCTTCAGTGCCCTTGTGGCTACCAATATATTGGTAGAACTAAGCGTCCACTGAACGTTAGACTAAACGAACATGTGGCCAATATTAGAAAGGCCTTTCCGAAACATTCGGTTTCTAAACATTACGCACAGGCCCATAATAGCAATCCGAAAAATACTCTGTTCTTGGGAATAGATAAATTCACACCTCATTGGAGGGGGGAACCGTTGACTAGAGGCATCTCTCGTCTTGAGATGTCCTGGATTTATAGGGCCAAAACTTACACACCTTTTGGGTTGAACGTCGATACAGAGATAAATGCGTTCATTGATAACTCTTAGGTGTGTTCTTTGTTGAAGTTCGTGCAAATTCTCAAGTCCCATATTTTCAGCTATCATTTTTGACCTTGGTTTTATTTAATTTATTTTAATCAATTTGGCCTGTTTTTGTATACTAGTCTCAATCCAGGCCCAAATAAATTTTAATATATTATGAGTATGTAATTTTAGGGGTACAGTTGTTAGACCCACATCGGTGGGGAGATGTCAAATTGGCATCTTATTATTGCATCATTTTATTGTGTTTAGTCATGAGGGCTGCACTGATTTAGTGTTGCAGGGCTGTACTTGTTAATCATATTTTGGTGCGAGTCCATCACCGGAATTTCCCGTTTAATTGGTCATTCATGACTAAACTAAATTTGTATGGCTTATCTTAAATTAAAGCCAGGGAATATTCGCTCCAATATCTATTTAGTTATGTTTCTTTTTCTGGTTTACGGTATTGTTTTATGACACTTACTGTTTACCAGTTTAGGTAATTTGCATAACTCATGTTTCCGGATATCCGGTATTTCGTCATATGTTGTCCATTCTTTGATTGAAACCTACTACTCTCTGGTTCCGGGCTGTGTAGTCACTTCCGGTTCCGGAGCACCACACTCAATATGGCGGTAAGGGAACTTCCGGTTATTGATTTGGCGGTTTCATTGGCTATTTATAGGTGGCGTCAGCACGCCGCCCGTACCTTTGAGAACATCATCTTTAAAGGAAACGCATCAGGTCACGGCGTGCTGACGTCACCTATACGCTACAGTCCTACGAAGGAACAGGCGAGCAGAGCCGTCCGGCCGGCGGCTCCATACCTCTCTCCTTTGGCTACTGTGATCTTCATGTTTGTAAGTGTTTGCCCTTTGTTTTTTAATAAATTGTCCGTGGGTTTTACACTATGGTCTACCTCTCTTTCAATTTATGGCTGTTACCATCTGTATGCTGAGCCTATATCAGCGTTCCCATTGGAAGCGTCTGGTCTGGAGTGTTTTAGACATATAGCATCTGGAGCTGTGCCCTCAGTGGAAGTGCTTAGTCGGATTTGGAGTCTCTCTGCCTTACATCATTTGGAGCTGGTAAGGGCATATGTATGTCAGCCCTCTTCGGTGACACGGTTGGGATCTATGCTCAATTTATTTTCCTTTTGAATACCCAACACTGAGGAGATCCACTCAGAAATACGGAGTCCGTTTGACATCTGGTTCCTGTGGACCCCTTGGAGGTTTTGGGCTTATTTATCATTTGCCTTTGGTAAGCGGTACCTGTACAGAAAATTTCGCCAGACGTGCTGTTTACTCATACATGGACTTTATTTTGGACATTTTTACATAATCACATATGTTTTTCACTTTCTAGCGCAACTTGTATTTATATATGAAATACTGGTCTGCGGACCAGACTTCTAAGAAGGCCTTATCTGATCTCCCCCTTGTAGGGGATTGCTTGTTTGGAGCTTCCTTGGACGACCTTGGTAAGGGTCTCACAGGGGGAAGAGTACTCTTCTTCCGCAGGTTACCAAGGGCAAGGAGCCCCGTTGTAGACTTGAGCCATTCTCTTCGGCTCAGAAGAGGTTTTTTCATCCCTCTGGGTCTCAAGACAAGGTATCAAAAGTCAGGGTCTCCCCTGGAGGTTCCCAGAGGACCTGGTCCGGCAAGCCACGAGCGGAATCTTCCAGACCTGCGGACAAGGCTGCCTCTGCATGAAGGGACGTCCTCACCTGTATCTGCAGTGGGGGGGGGGGGGGCGTCTTCTCTGGTTTCCGGATCCATGGACCTCCCTGGTATAGGACATGTGGGCCCACGAAATTATTCAGTAAGGCTATGAGATTGAGTTTGGTCTTATCCTCCGGAAAGGTTCTTCCCTTCCAACCTGCACTTGTCCCCAGGTCACTTACGGGTCTCTTTGGGGTATTGCAAGACTTGTGCCTTCAAGGGCAAGTTCCGATTTTGAAAATGTTTTCAGGGGTTTTTACTTAAACCTCTTTACAGTTCCCAGGACGGAAGGCAAGGTACATCCAATTCTGGACCTCAAGGCGCTAAACTGCTGGTGTGAGTATAGAAGTCCCATGTGGAGTCCATTCACACGGTAGTGGCGTCCCTATGTCAGGGGGATTTCTTCTCGCTTCTATCAACATCAAGGACGCCTACCTGCACATTCTAACATGTGGTGGTCACCAACGCTTCCTCCATTTTGTCGTGGGCGAGGAGCATGATCGGTTTGTGGCGTGAACTTGTGGTCTTGCCTCTGCTCCTTGGGTCTTCACAAAAGGGTTGGCCCCGGTGCTGGCATTATTTGAATCAGCGGGAGATCACGGTACTGGGGTACCTGGACGATCTTTTTCTGCGAGTGCTCTGATGGACAACTGGAGACTGCTCTGCAA